>NW_005054648.1:58898-59655 GCF_000277835.1 Geospiza fortis | reverse complement strand
TCCTGGAGGAGCAGGGCAATGGCGAGGCCGGGGTGAACAGTGAGTGCGGCTGGGTTGCAGCGGGGCGGCTCCCGGGGCTCTCAGGTGGAGAGCTGCTGGGATTTTGGGATTCTGCCCGCGGGCAGCGGAGCCGGGCGGCGACAAAGCCCCAGTGTGTGCCAGGGGGAGGAGCGGTAGCAGCGCTGTGGGGCCAGTTCCTCCCGCTCTGGGATTTGATTGTGAATCCTGTGATCCCCTTTCCTTCCTTTCCCACCCCCCCCATTTTTTCCCGGCCACCCTCGGTCCCCCCGCAGTTGTGGAGATGCTGAAGGCACTGCACTCGCTGCAGAAGGAGAACCAGCGGCTGCAGGAGCAGATCATGACGCTGACGGCCAAGAAGGAGCGGCTGCAGCTGCTCAATGTCCAGCTGTCCGTCCCCTTCCCCGTGGTCACCAGCAGCAACGGCCCGGGCAGCCAGGCCCAGTACATCCTGCCTGCCAACGGTGAGGGCACTGGGGCTGAGGGCACTGGGGGACTGAGGGCACCCAGGGATGTGTCCCTGTGCCCCGGGGGTGGCCGAGGGGTCACAGCAGGCGGGATCTGTCCCACGGCCACCTTACGGTCCAGCCCTGACTCTGCTGCCTCGCCCCTCTCCCCTCCCAGTCTGCGGTGGTGACTCCCTGAGCATCAGCAAGAGCCCCCCGTGCAAGAACAGCTTCGGCATCGAGAACTCGCTCTCCACGTCCTCCGAGGTACAGCGGCCCCTGCGGCCACCGGC
>NW_005054648.1:56454-58222 GCF_000277835.1 Geospiza fortis | reverse complement strand
AGTGCTCAGTGTTCACCAGCCATTGTGTCCGTAGGGAGGGGACCAGAAGGAATTTTAGCAGCCATTAAATTGGACCCGTGGTCCTTCACAAGCTGCATAATTATCCGTGTATCCCTGGTGAATTTACCTGCAGCTTGTTCCCGCAGAGAGCTGGAGAGCTCAGCCAAGGCGTTTCCCAGCTCTTGCCAAATGTGCTTCTCACAAATACGATCCTCCCTCACTCCTGCACCTGGGATGCTGCTGGGCATGGAAGGAAATCTTTTCAGCTGCTGTGTCTCTCTGTGTTCCCACAGTGTGGCCAGCCTGAGCCCCCTGACGGAGCAGCAGCGGCACGTCCTGCAGCAGCACGAGCAGCAGCTGCAGCAGCTGCAGCAGCTCCTGACTTCCCAGCCACTTAACCCGGTAAGGGACGGAGGGGAGGGGAGGCTGGTGGTGCTGGGAAAAGCTCAGAGCAGAGAGGAAAATCTGAAATTAAAACCGGAGGTTCCGTCTTGTCCTCGAATCCTCTGAGCCTTTTGAGGCTGAACCCACCGTGGGCTGGGTGAGGGAATTCAGAGCTGGTTTGGGAATTTAGGATGAGGAAGCATCCCAAATGCCGAGGATCAAAGCTCCAGGCTGGGGGTGTGGCAGCTCCCAGGGAGGGGAGGTGGTATTTGGACTCTTTTTGTACCAAAGGAAAGAAGTTTAATTTGAGTTTAGTCTGAGTTTGCCACATCCTGAGGGGGTGAGAAGGCAGGAGCTCCGGGAAATCGGGAAGAGGAAACTGGGAGACCCGTTCCCCCCTGGAGATGCATCCCAGGATGCAAATCCTGCTGGATCCCAGGCTGGCCCTGGGCTCCCAGGTGTCCTGGGCCAACAGGAGAGGCAGAACGTGCCAAGGACCCTGCTGGGGATTAGAGAGAGATAAAACCTGAATTGTTTCAATCCCAGGCAGCTCAGCTGTGTCTGGGCACGTCCACACAGAGAGCTGGAGGTGCCCAGGGGGTTCCACAGCTGGCTCAGGGGTTTGGGGTCACCGAAAGGCCCCCAAAAGGTGTCTGCTCTGGGGTTCTTGGCTCCCTGCCCACACTCCCTGTCCCGGGAATGGAGATGGAGAGGTGGCAACAGGTCCCTGAGGTGGCAAACAGGTCCTGAGATGGCAAACCCCAGCCCATGGCCTTGCAGAGACCTTGGTGCTGTCCCCTCCCTGCCTGGGGTGACACGGGAGTGCCACCAGCTCTATCACCAGGGCTAGGCTCTGCTCATTCCACCCAGGAGCCCAGCCTGCTGCTCTGGATGCATTTCTGGGTCAGGCTATTTTTATATCCCGGGAAAAGCCAATTTCCGAGGGCAGCTGATGTCACTGTGTCCAGCTGCCGCGAGGGTCGATGGTTGCCATAGTGATTCCTGCAGTTTTCCTGGATTTCAGGGAGGTTTTCCTGGATTTCAGGGCGTCCCTTGGGATGCAGGTGAGCTCTGAGCCTGCTTCCCCCGGGTCCCGCTCACCTGGAATTCAGAGACAGTTTGGGATTTTGGGATGGTGGATTCCACAGATTTGAAATTGCTGCATTGATGGGTTGGAACTGTGGGGGATTTGTGTCAGAGCACTCTGTCCCCACTGTGTCCTCTCTGTCCCCACTCTAGCCCTGCTCTGTCCCCATTCTGTCCCCACTCTGTCCCCGCACTGTCCCTGCTCTGAGCCGTGTCCCGGCCGTTCCTGCAGGAGCAGCAGGCGCTGGTGTTCCAGATGATGCAGCAGATCCAGCAAAAGCGGGAGCTGCAGCGGCTG
>NW_005054648.1:51725-55890 GCF_000277835.1 Geospiza fortis | reverse complement strand
CCAGGAGGAGCCTGGGGAGCCACAGTGGCAGATGCCAGCGCCCCAATGCCACCAGGAGTGAAGGTGGGGTCACCTGTCCCCTGCTCCATGTGCCAGAGGGGACTCCAGTAGATCTTGCCAGGAGCGTGGGGAGCGCCCACAGTACCAGAGACCCCCCAGAGCCTCGGGGAAGGACGTGGTGGCACCTAGAGGTGCCCAAGAATGGGACTCTCAATGTGGAACTGCCAGGGAAGGACATGGTGGCGCCTGGAGGTGTCCAAGGATGTGGCCCTGGATGTGGCAGTGCTGGAGAAGGGACATGGTGGCACCTGGCAATGTCCCAAGAGCCAACACTGGATGTTGCACTGCTGGGCAAGGATGTGATGTCACCTGGTGGTGTCCAAGGATGTGGCCCTGGATGTGGCACTGCCAGGGGAGGACGTGGTGGCCGTACCCAGGTGGGGACGTCCAGAAGAATTCCCAAGCTGAGGTTTCCCTGCTTTTCCCACTGGGCTTTGCTCCAGCTGGAGGATGATCCAACCTGGAAGGACAGATGGATGAGGATGGACAGAGGTGGGCAGGAGGTGGCACCACCTGGGAGGACGTTGTCACCTGTGCCAGCTGCCGGAGGGGAGGGGCTGTCCTTCCCACCCAGAATTCCCAAAGAAGGCCGATGTCTCAGCTGGGGCCACAGCCAGGATTGTCCAAGGTCAGGAGCTCCTGGACCTGGGAGAGGAATACTGGACCAGAGTTTGGAGATGAAAATCTTTGTGGGGAGGAGAATCCCAAATGCGGTCCCTGCGTTTTCCCGCCCACCACAAATCATTCCCGCAAAACCATGTTCTTCCACTGGTCCTGGGAAGAGGGATCTCCAAGGAATGGGACAGTGACCACAGTCCTGAGCCTGGGATGGGAACTTCCACTGTTCTCCACCTTTTGACCTTGATTCCATCTCCAGTCTGGAATATCCACCGGGGATCGGCTTCCTCTGAGCTGGGATAGATGGGTGGAAGGAAGGAAGGAAGGAAGGAAGGAAGGAAGGAAGGAAGGAGGAAGGAAGGAAGGAAGGAAGGAAGGAAGGAAGGAAGGAAGGAAGGAAGGAAGGAAGGAAGGAAGGAAGGAAGGAAGGAAGGAAGGAAGGACAGACAGTCAGAGCAGTTCTGGGAAAGGGAACACCAACACCAAATGCACCAATGCCCCTCCTTCCCTCATCCCTAGTAAATCCAGGGCTCCTGGGAATGCTCCAGCTGACGGAAACTCCTTTGGGAGGGCCCCAAATCCCAAATTTTGGGACCTTCATGCACGTTCAGCACATCCCCACTGCCCTTCCTGCTTTGCACTATTCCCGTTATCAGCAGTGGGGCTGTGCTGAACATGCAGGCAAAGCTCGGCCCAGGAGAAATCCTCCACTGAATTTCCTTTTTTAAACATTTATTTTATTTTATTTTATTTTATTTGGTTTTTTTCTCTAAGATTCACACCACAAGGGTTGTCTTAAAAAACAAAAACAAAAACAAAAACAAAAACAAAAAAAACCCAAAAAAACAACAACAGAGAAAAAAATAATACCAAACCCTTTCTGCTCCCAGCTTGGAGCTCTGAACTGGACAGAGCCGCTGGCTGCTCAGAAATAGAAATATATATTAAATATATAATGGGATTTATCTATCCAGAGGTTATAACGAGCTTAGGAAGCTGTTGGGGAGCCCCATCCTTTGGGATCCCTGTCCCCAAACCTGTTCTGGCACAATTCTCTTCTTGCACTTTGAAATTCCTTTGGATTTTTCTCTTTTCCCCCCACCCCGAGTTGGGTCATTCCCCCTTCCTTGGCATCCCTGGCATGAGGTGCCACCCAAAATCCTCCTGGCACGGGGACCCCAGGTCCCCCCCCACCTCCCTCCTGAGGAGCCTCGGGCTTGGCAGCAATGGTGAAAGAAAATTTAGTCACAAACTGGGGCTAAAATGTGGAATTTTGGGGCTGTCCCCCAGCCTGTTTTGGTGTGGGGTGGCTGTGCCTGCCATCCCGCAGATCCTCAGGATTTGGGAACAGCCAAATCCCAGCTTTGGGCCAGCAGGAGGATGGGCAGGGGGCTCTGCCAGCTGGGCGTGGTCAGGAGTTAGGGTTTATTTTATTTTATTTTTTGCTTTTTATCACAAATCCCAAATCCCCGCATTGCTCTAGGATCCCAAATCCCTGCATTGCTCTGGCATCCCAAATCCCTGGAGTGCTGCCTGCAGCCTCCAGCCCCATCTGCAGCCCCAAAAACCCCAAAGTTGCCCAAATGTCCCAGTTCTTGCAAAATCCAGCCCTGGGGGATTAAGAAGATCCCTGTGAGGAGCAGGGAGGGAGGGCTGGGAAGGGAATTGTTCCCCCAGGATACCCAAAATCCGAGTTGGGATCACCCCCGATTTGGGGTCGGTGCCCAAATCCCTGGACAAGCCCAGGGCACCAAAGGGGTCAGTGAGAGGCACTTAGGGCACATTTCCACAGAGGCTGAAAATGCTGGAATTGGCTCCTGCGGGAATGCTGGGGAGCCCAGGCTTTGGAAGAGGAAGGAAATCTGGGAATTTGGGGTTTTTTAGGCAGGATCACAACCAGGGAAGCTGGATCCCTCTGGTTCTCCAGGAATTCCCAGAGCTGGATCCAGGAGTTCCCAGAGCTGGATCCCTCTGGAAGTCTGGGAATTCCCAGAGCTGGATCCCTTGGCTCCCCAGGAATTCCAGGATTCGGGGATCAGAGACAGAAAGCACTTACACCTCTCCCTGTGCCCAACCTTCCAAAGGCTCCCAAACTCCAGGAATTGTCACCTCCAGCCACCCCAAATGTCCCTTGGGCAGAACAAGGAGGGGGAGCTGGGAAATTCCAGGTGAATCCCTGTGGAAAAAAAAAAAAAAAACCAAACAAAAAAACAAGAACGGGAGAACAGGGGGAAGGGAAAGGAAAAAAGGAAAAGCTAAAGATGATCTGTGTTTCAGTTGCACTGGGGTACGTTTCTTTACCCGTTTCGATGCTCTCATTTAGGATTGTTGCATGTGTCCTTTTGTGTTTTTTCTTTATTCATTTTTAGGTTGTTTGGTTTTTTTTAAATATTAAATGAAAGAGAAAAATGTGTATATTTTTGGCAATTTAAGGTAATGTAGCTAAGATATATTTTTTTCACGCTGCTTGACTTGTCTTTATTATAATAAATAATATTAATATTAAAAATCATATTAATATTAATCACGAGTTGGTTTTTAATAAGGATAAAGGGGGCAAATTTAAATGGGAATGGGAATTGCCTGCCTGGTGCTGGGAATGTGTGAAGGAATCCCAAGCCAGGGATGGTACCCAGGTAGGAATGAGTGTGAAAAGGAGGAGTTTTCCCAAAGAAACCCCAATGATGGCCCCCATTAAATCCCAAATCCTCTTGCTGGGCTGGTGAGCAGCTCCTGAATTCTCCTCTTTTCCAAAGATTTATTCCTTGGAAGCCCCAAATCCACGGGTTTGTCCTGCCCCTGCTTTGGCCCCTTTCCTGCCCCAAATCGGGTCTGGAGCCATGGGATAAGCCACTCCCATGTCAGGATTCCGGGAATTCCCACTGGAAAAGCCACTCTCAGCCAGAATTCTGGGAATTCCCTTTGAAAAAGCCCTCCCAGCCAGGATTCCGGGAATTCCCACTGGAAAAGCTCTCCCAACCAGGATTCCGGGAATTCCCAGGGCCGAGGCTGAAGGCCCGAGGGGCTCCAGGGAGGAAACTGAGGCAGAGAGAGGGAGGGATGTGCTCCTGAGCCAGGTGTTCTGCCTGGGAAAGGGAGCAGCACCGGGATCAGGACAGACTGGGATGTGGGGCAGTGGGAGTGGGCACCGGCAATGGGAACTGGGAGTGGGATTGGGAACTGGGACCCTGCGCTGGGATCGAGATCTGGACCGGGACTGGGGCCTGGGAGCGGGTAACAGGATTGGGCACGGAGACCGGGCACCGGGACCGTGCAGTGGGATCGGGAATCGTGGCTGGGATCGGGATCGGGAACCGGAATCGGCACTGGGATGGAGCACCGGGACCAGGACCAGTGGTGGTAACCGGAACCAGGATCGCTTACTGGGAGCGAGTACCGGAGTGGGATCGGGCACCGTGACTGAGAGCGGGAACCGGCACCGGCACTGGGACCTGGCACCGAGATGGAGCAGCAGGACCGGCACCGG
>NW_005054648.1:48782-51482 GCF_000277835.1 Geospiza fortis | reverse complement strand
GGAGAACCGGGGGGTCTAGGGGTCTAGGAGAACCGGGGTGGGGGCGCGGGAGAACCGGGATCCCGGGAGGTTCCGGGGGCTCCCGGGTCGGGGACTCCGCGGTGGCTCCTGGGGGGCTCCGAGGGATCTGGGACTTGGAATCCCCGGGGGGCTCTGGAGGGGCCGGGGGCTCCGGGGGTGGGATGGGATGGGATGGTCACAGTGGCCCCGCGGGAGCATCCGCCCACTCCCAAACCCCTCCTTGACGCCGTCCCGCTTTGTCCGCAGCCCTTCTGTGACGGTTCCCACAAGAAGGAGGCCCCGGGGCTGTCCTCGCTGCGCTTCACCCCCACCCAAACCGGCCCCGCGCTGCTCTGCGGCTGCAAACGCACCCGGAGCCCCCCGTACTGCGACGGCTCCCACCGGGAGCACGCGGTGCAGGCGGCGCCGCTGCCCCCCCGCGCCTGAGCGGGGCTCGGCAGCACCGGGATCCCCATCCCGACCTCGTCACGGCCGCACGGGGGGAGGAGAGGCTCCAAACCCCAATGAAATCCTGATTCTGGAACGCCGGGAGCCGCCCCAGCTGCAGGGATTCGCCTCCCGACCCCAAATCAGCCCCTGGACAGTGGGATTGGAGGGAGGGGCCTGGAGGTGTGAGAGCCCTGGGGTGGGGCACCTGTGGGGTTTGGGATGCAGAGGCCAATGGGATTTGGGCAGGAGGAATCTGTGGGGTTTGAGATGAAGGGACCTGAGGGATGGAGGGTTTGGCAGGAGGCTCTGTGGGATTTGGGCTCTGTGGGATCTGTGGGATTTGGAATGGAGACGCCAATGGGATTTGGCAGGAGGCTCTGTGGGGTTTGGCAGGAGGCTCTGTGGGATCTCTCAGGAGGCTCTGGGCAGCTGCCCCTGTGGTGTTTGTTCATTTCCAAAGCCGGACCCGAGGTTTGCAAAGGTTGAACCGAAGACAAGCCCTGGAGAACGGGATTATTCCCAGGGATTGGGATCGTTCCCGGAGACTCGGATCATCCCCAGGACAATAAACGTGACCTGAACACACCGAGCAGTCTGGGATGTACTGAGAGGGAAACCCGACACCAAAACGCCCCCGAACCCAAACCCAAATCATGGCCCTGCCCAGCCCGGGCAGTGTCCCCAGGCCGGGCAGTGGAATGGCTGAATTCCACACAGGAATTGTTTAATTTCACAGAGGAATTGATGAATTCCATGCAAGAATTGTTGAATTCCACAGAGGAATTGTTGAATTCCCTGCAGGAATTGTTGAACTAGACACAGAAATTGTTGAATTCCGTGGAGAAATTGTTTAATTCCACGCAGGAATTGCTTCATTCCCTGCAGGAATTTGCTCCCTTCCCATGCTCGCCCCTCTCTGGAGCCTCCTGGCCAAAGTCGCCGAAATCTGATTTTTATTTTTATTTTCTTTTGTTACAAATGCACCATGAGGGCAGGAGGAGAGGCTGGGAAGGGTGATAAAAAAAAAAAAAAAAAAAAAAAAAAAAAAAAAAAAAAATTGGGGGTCATGGGAAACGGGGAGCAGCTCCATCCCAACCTTTGGGTGCACCTAAATTTTCCTGGAGCCGTCAGGACTTTGGGAAGAGAAAATAATCCAGGGGATTTGTGCTGCCACCACCAAGCTGGAGGAAAATATCCCCAAAACCCCCGAATTTACTGTGCAGAAGGCCAGAGCCCACAGGGAAAGCAAAGAAATCCCCCAAAAAATACCCAGGATGAGATCAGGGAGCAGCTGGAGCTGCTGGAGCTGGCAGCTCCGAGGTGGGGTGTGAAACCCCGGAATAAAACCAAAAAAACCCAAAAATGGGAAAAAGAACCCTGCAGCAGAGCCCGGGGAGGCTGGGGGGGTGGTTGGGATTTTTGGGATTTTGGGCTTTTGGGGTTTTGGGTTCTGTGCTTGGCCCTCACCTGTGCAGCCATGGCCCCGGCGGAGAGGGAGGAGGAGGAGAGGGAAGAACCTCCGGGAAAAGCGGGAATGTGGGAATGGAGGAACATGGGAATGTTGGAATTTGGGAATGTGGGAATTTGGGGGTGTGGCAGCTCCCAGCTCTGGGGGTGGGATGAGGGAGGGGCCTGCAGCTTCCACAAGTCAAACCCAAACCTCAAAGCCCCACAAAAAAACCACAAAACCAAACAAAAACCAAACAAAAAAAACCAAACAAAACCAACCCAAAGCACATTTAAAAATATCCGCCGCCATTTCTGTGTCTTCTCCGCGTTTTTAAATTAGAAAATAATTCTGTAGAACTCTGCTCTGTCCCTATGTACACACCCACATTTATAGAGGTCTGCAGGGGGTTTCAGGAATCCCTGGAAGGGTTTTAGGAATCCCAGGAGGATTTTCAGGAACCCCTGGGGGTTCTTAGCAGTCCCTGGAGGGTCTGCAGGAGTTCCAGTAGGATTTTTAGCAGTTCCAGGAGGATTTTTAGCAGCCCCTGCAGGGTTTTTCGGAGTCCCTGGAGGAGTTGTAGGAGTCCCTGGAGGATTTTCCAGAGTCCAAGAGGGTTTTCAGAGTCTCAGGAACATTTTTCAGAGTCCCAGGATGATTTTTTCAGAATCCCAGGATGATTTTCAGAGTCCCAGGATGATTTTCCAGAGTCCCAGGAGCGTTTCCAGCAGCCCCCGGAGGTTTTTAGCTCAGGGCGGAGCCCGCGCTGCCGTTCAGGGCGGTTTTGCGGCCGCGGGCGGGGG
>NW_005054648.1:46843-48728 GCF_000277835.1 Geospiza fortis | reverse complement strand
GCGGAGCCGCCGCCACTGCCGCCCCCCATCCCCGGGGGACACCACGGGGACACCGGCACTGCCATCGCCGATGCCCCGGGGACACTGGCACTGCCACCACGATGGGGACACCACAGGGACACCGGCACTGCCATCGCCGATGCCCCGGGGACACTGGCACTGCCACCACGATGGGGACACCACAGGGACACCGGCACTGCCATCGCCGATGCCCCGGGGACACTGGCACTGCCACCACGATGGGGACACCACAGGGACACCGGCACTGCCACACCCCTCACCCCCCCACCAATCCCCCCACTCTGGGATTTGTTAAGGGAAAAGCTCCCCCAGGACCAATTTTCCCACTTTTGTCCTAGGACAGATTTTTCCAGGACAAGTTCCCTGTTTTATCCCCCCAAACCAGATTTTCCCAGTTTTCCCAGTCTAGATATTCCCAGTTTCCCCAGTACAGGTTTTCCCAGTATTCCCAGCACAGCTTTTCCTGGTTTTCCCAGTTTCCCCGTTTCCTCACCCTCCTCCAGGGGTAGATATATGCGATGTCCATCAGGGTATAATATTCCTTCAGGGGCTCATCCTCGTACAGCACCTCCACCTGGAGACGGGAAAGGATGGATCCAAACCCCAGGAAAAATTCCAAGAAAGGATGGATCCAGACCCCGGGAAAGGAGGAATCCAAACCCCAGAAATTAGGGATCCAAACCCAGGGAAAGGAAAGATCCAGACTCGGGGAAAGGATGGATCCGGCCATGGGAAAAAGAAGGCTCCAGCCCCAGGGAAGGGAGAGCCCAGCAGGAAGGGACAAGCAGGGAACAGCAGTGGATGTGACACTGAGGGGACAAAACGGCCCCTCTGAGCTGAGCTGAGCATGGCAGAATCCAGGCAATGCCCCCTGAGCATTCCCGAGCACTCCAAAGCATTCCTGACCATTCCCGACCATTCTAGAACATTCCGGAACGTTCCTGACCATTCCCGACCATTCCTAAACATCCATTCCAGAATGTTCCTGAGCGTTCCTGAACATTCCCAACTATTCCAGAAGGTTCCGGAGCGCTGCTCACCCGGTACTTGCTGGGCACGTCCATCTTGTTGCGCAGGAACTTGGCCAGGTGCAGCACGGTCATGGCCGCGGGGCAGCGCAGGAACCGCAGCCCGGGGCTGGGCGGGCACAGTGGCGCCTGGGGAGGGACGGCTCTGGCGGACCGGGTCTGGGGGGATCCGGCTTGGGGGCACTCGGGTTTGGGGTGTCCCGGGGCTCAGCAGGCATGGCGGAGCCTGAGGAGCGCCGGGTTTGGGGTGTCCCAGGTTTGGGGTGTCCCAGGTCTGGGGAGTCCAGGATTTGGGGAGTCCTGGGTTTGGGGTGTCCCGGGTTTGGGGTGACCCGGGTTTGGGGAGTCCTGGGGATTGGGGGGTCCAAGGTTTGGGGTGTCCACAATTCGGGGAGTGCTGGGTTTGGGGTGACCCAGGTTTGGAGTGTCTAGAGTTTGAGGTGTCCCAGGTTTGGGAAGTCCTGGGGTCTGGGGAGTCCTGGGTTTGGGGTGTGTGGGGTTTGGGCTGTCCTGGGTTTGGGCTGTCCCCCTGTGCCCCGCAGGACCCCCCAATGCAGCTGGGCACTGAGGGCTCTGTGCCACCACAGTGCCACCGCGGTGCCACCTCTTACTCACCTTGTCCTTGTCCAGGTCCCCGTTCTCCACGGCGCCTTTCTGCTCCTCCCTGGAGCGGGACACGGGACAGGGATTGGGGAAAGGGGGATCAGGGATGGCACTGCTGTGATCTGGGATCACACTGGGATCAGGGATGGCACTGCTGGGATTCCAAATGGGGACAGGGAGCCGTAGGCATTTCCAGGGCTCCAGGCAGTACCGGGAGCCCCAGGCGGGACCCG
>NW_005054648.1:43307-46733 GCF_000277835.1 Geospiza fortis | reverse complement strand
GGTGGTACCGGAGCCCCGGGTGGTACCGGAGCCCCGGGTGGTACCGGAGCCCCGGGCGGTACCGGAGCCCCAGGCGGTACCGGAGCCCTGGGTGATACTGGAGCCGGCCGTACCTGCAGTCCCGGTGGAACTCGATAGACAGACTGACGATCTCGTCCTCGGGCCCCGCGCCCTGGTCCCTCTCAGCCACGTCGCCACGCTCCTCCTGTGAGCCCAGGGGAACTGCGGGACAGGGACACGGGCTGGGACACTGGGACACTGGGACATTGACACTGACACCTACAGTGTGACACTGACACTGACCCTGTGACACTGACACTGACAGTGTCGCATTGACACAGATACTGTGACACTGGCACTGTGAGACTTGACATTGTGACCCTGTGACATGTGACACTGACAGTGTGACACTGACACTGACCCTGTGACATGTGACACTCACCCTCGGCCACCGGGTATGCAGCGTAGAAGTCGCGCCTCCTCTTCATCTCATCTGTGGTGACAGGGACAGGGACAGGGATGGGGACGGGGACAGGGACAGGAACAGGGACGGGGACAGGGACAGGGACATGAGGAGGGACAGCACCACAGCTGGGGGGGATGACAGCAAGGGGGCACAGGGGACACCCCAGAATGCCCAGGGAATTCCCGTGGGAGCTCCAGCAGGAGCCATCCCATAAACCCCGGAGTGGCACCCAATCCTGAGGGGTTTTGGGTCCCCACACCCCAAATCCTGAACTTTTCCCCATTCCTGAAGCACTCGGAGCAAATCCACAGCTCCTGCTCCCAGACTGTCCCAAAGTTTGGGATGGGTGCCATGTCCATGTGTCCTGCTGTCCCTGTGGGAATGGGAAATCCCTGGGAAGATCCCAGGAACTCAGGGGAATGGGAGTGAGTTACAAACACCCCAAATTCCCAAATTCCCAAATTCTCCCCATCCTTGGCTGTACCTTTGAAAAGCCCCGGGACCAGCTTGTACACGATGTCCTGGAGGGTTTTGTCCGACCTGGATGGGGGGAAGCAGGAAAAGTGGGAGAAATCAGTGGGAATTGGGAGCAGTTTGTGCACCTCTGGGCACAAACTTCCCCCAGCTCCCCTCTAGGTTTCCCATCCCAAACCCCAAATCCTCAATTCCCCATCCCAAATCCCCCAAACCCCAAATCCCCACTTCCTCATCCCAAAGCCTCAAATCTCCAAGTTTTCCCCACTTTTTCCCAGTTTTCCCCAGTTTTTCCCACATTTTTCCCCACGTTGGGACCATGTGGAGGTGCCACCACCCCCAGGACTCGGGGACAGTGGTGGCTCCGTCCCTGCAAGAGGAGACAGAGACTCCAGAGGAACCATGGGAGTGTAAATATTATAGCAAGCCAGAAAAAATGGGGAAAAAAAGGAAAAAAGGGAAAAAAAGGATGGATGGATGGATGGATGGATGGATGGATGGATGGATGGATGGATGGATGGATGGATGGATGGATGATGGATGGATGGATGGATTGACCGGTGGGGTCCAGGATCTGCAGGAATGGACACAGGGCACTCATCCCACCATCTTTCTGCTGCCACACAGATGTCCCCAAGTGCTGTTCCCTCTGTGGTGGCATCTCCCCCTGTCCCTTCTCCCCTCCCACCTGGGACACCAGTGGGACCAGGATGGAGCTGCTCCTGGGCTGGCAGCAGAGCCCCAGGGTCCCCCTGCTCCAGGTGCTTGGGCCTGTCCCCTGGAGCAGGGACAGGGAGTGAGGGGCCCCGTGAGCCCTCTGAGTCCCCCAAGCCGCCCGAGCCTCCTGAGCCCCCCAAATCCCCCCAAAGGAGCCCCCCGAGCTCCCCCAGAGGAGCCCCCTGGGCTCACCGGATGCTGAGCAGGGGCCGGGTTTTGTGCACCTGCACGTCGCACATGGGGCAGTACTTGTTGGTCTCCAGGTAACGAACGATGCAGGTTTTACAGACTGTGGGGACAGAGGGACCCTCTGTGAGCGGGGGGACAAGGGGACAGAGCCCCTGGGACCCCCACACCAACGTGGGGACAGGATCCCTGCCCAGTGCAGCCCCCCGCAGCTCCACGGGGCCTGGCACAGGATGGGCACTGTGGGAGGGGTCACTGTGGGGTTTTGGGACGCCCAGGGGACCCTTGGGGACACGCGGGACACTCACAGGAGTGCAGGCACTCCACGATGGTGGTGGCGTCGATGAAGTAGCCGCCGCAGAGGGCGCACATCAGGTGCGGGTTCAGCTCCGTGATCTTTATCCGGGTGGTCCTGTGCATCTTGGAGCAGCCCCAGGGCGGATCCTCCCTGCGGGAAACCCCCGCGGTCCCCTCGGATGGGACCTGCAGGGACCGCTGGAGGGGACAAGGTGGGGACTGTCACTTGTCACTCCCAGCCCTGCAGCCACCCCTGGCTCCAGCAGCTGCCCAGCCCCCTCTGCCTCACTCCTGGCTGTCCCTGGGCGTCCCCAAGTGGGTCCCCAACACGCTGGGACACCTCCGAGCAGTGACAAATCCTCCCTGTTAGGAAACCCCCACCTGTGGCTGTGCACACACACCCCCAAAAAAGTGCATGTTGGGTTGCTTCCATGGAAAAGGCATTTCCAGCCAAAATTCCATGGGTTTTCCTACAGAAAATCCCCAAGCCCTGTGTCGGGCCCCTCCCCCCGGCAGGGACACCCAGCGGGGCTCGCTGGGCACGGCGGATGTGGGTGACACCGGGAGCCGCCGGCGCTTCCCCGGTTCCAGCGGGAGCCGCCGGAGCGCGGGATCGCCGCAGTTTCGTTGTTTCCATGGTAACTCCGACACTTGGAGAGCAGCCGGGATATTGTCACTGCCACCCGAGGCCGGGCGACAGGCGGCGAGGAGCCGCGGGGGCGTGGAGATGAGCGGGGCACGGCGGCGGCAGGGCCGGGGCACTGGCGATGGCACCGCACGGCTGCGGGGACGCACGTGTGACACACGGAGACTCAGAAAGGGACACACAGTGACACACATGTGACACGCGTGTGACACAGAGGGATACACAGGGACACACGTGTGACACGCAGGGACATGCAAGGACATGCGTGTGACATACAGGGATACACAATGACACATGTGTGACACACAGGGACATGTGTGTGACACACAGGGACACACGTGTGACACACAGGGACACGTATGGGCTACAGTACACATGCATAAGGACACCAGCACCAGGGATGGGGACACTACTGGGACGTTTCATGGGCAGGATGTCACTGGGACTGGGATTGGGGTGCCACAGGGACAGGGACACCATTGGCACTGGGATGGAGGTGTTGCAGGAGTGGGGACACCACAGGGACACCTTTGGGACTGGGATGGAGGTGCCACAGGGAGGGGGACACCACTGGGACCGGGATGGGGACATCACCGTGCTGGAGGGGCGGCAGCCAAGGGGGGCCCAGGACCCCGGGGGC
>NW_005054648.1:40174-41661 GCF_000277835.1 Geospiza fortis | reverse complement strand
GGGGGACGGGGGGGCCCCCGGGGGGGGGGGAACGAGAAAGCCCTAAAAACCGCTGGAACGGCCCCAAAATGCAGTGCCCGGTGGAAGCTCCGGGCTCGGTCTCCCCCCCACCGGGGACCCCGTTTTGGCCTCAAATTTTGACCCAGGACGAGCGGGATCCTCTGCGGGACCCTCAGGGGAAGGAAAGGGACGAGGGAAAAAAAGAAAGAAAGAAAAAAAAAGAAATAAAAGGAATTTTAAGAGGGAAAATGGAAAGGACATTTTATAACCATAGTTACATCTCTTATGTAACTGCAATGTGATTGAGAGATGTGACGGGGAGTAAATGTGCATTGGTTTCCAAGGCATAGTGGAACTAACTGAGGGCAGAAAGAGAGAAAGAGAGAAAGAGAGAAAGAGAGAAAGAGAGAAAGAGAGAAAGAGAGAAAGAGAGAAAGAGAGAAAGAGAGAAAGAGAGAAAGAGAGAAAGAGAGAAAGAGAGAAAGAGAGAAAGAGAGAAAGAGAGAAAGAGAGAAAGAGAGAAAGAGAGAAAGAGAGAAAGAGAGAAAGAGAGAAAGAGAGAAAGAGAGAAAGAGAGAAAGAGAGAAAGAGAGAAAGAGAGAAAGAGAGAAAGAGAGAAAGAGAGAAAGAGAGAAAGAGAGAAAGAAAGAAAGAAAGAAAGAAAGAAAGAAAGAAAGAAAGAAAGAAAGAAAGAAAGAAAGAAAGAAAGAAAGAAAGAAAGAAAGAAAGAAAGAAAGAAAGAAAGAAAGAAAGAAAGAAAGAAAGAAAGAAAGAAAGAAAGAAAGAAAGAAAGAAAGAAAGAAAGAAAGAAAGAAAGAAAGAAAAGGAAAAGGGAAAATGAGAGGGGGGAAAGGGAGAAAATATAAAAGAAAGGGAAGAAAAATAGAGGGAAATTGGAGAAAAGGAAAAAATGGAAAAGAAGGAGGGGAAAAAGAAGAAAAACAGGGAAATTAGAAAAAAGGGGGAAATGGACAGGAAGGGGGGAAAGGAAGGTGAAAAAAACAAGGAAAATAAAAATTAGGGAAAAATGAGGGAAAGAAAGGAAGAAGGGGAAAATCGGGGAGAAAGGAATGGAAAAAAGGAAGGTAAGAAAAAATGGAGGGAAATTAGAGAAAGATGGAAAACGATAGGAAGAAGGAAGGGAAGAAAACCGGGAAAATGAGAGGAAAAGAAAAAGGAAAAAGAAGAAAAAGGAACAGGAGAAAAGGAAAGGAAAAAAGAGGGAAGAACAGGAAGGAGGGAGAGAAAAAAGGCAGGAAAAGGGGAGTGAAAAAAGAAATGGAAAAGCCGGGAAGGAAATAAGGGAGGGGAAAGGGGCAGGAGGAGGAGCGGGAGGCGCAGAGCGAGCGCGGCTCTCACATGTCCAGGATTACCGGCGGCTCCCCGCCCCGCCCGCTGCCGGCGCTCGCAGCCCGGCCCCGTCCTGGTGGCCCCGTGCCCGGGCGTTCCCGGTGAGCCGCTCTCCGTGCCGCTGTCTCGGTTCCCGC
>NW_005054648.1:38411-40034 GCF_000277835.1 Geospiza fortis | reverse complement strand
CTGCTGTCCTGTTCCCTGTGTCCTGTCCCCGTGTCCCGTTCCCGGTGTCCTGATTCCATTACCGGTGTCCCGTTCCCATTCCCATTCCCAATGTCCCATTCCCGGTGTCCCGTTCCCTTTCCCGTACCGGTCTTCCGCTCCCGTTCCCGGTGTCCCGTTCCTTGTGTCCCGGTATTCCCGCTGTCCCGTTCCCGTCCCCGGTATCCCGTTTCCATTCTCGGTGTCCCGTTCCCAGTGTCCCATTCCTAGTGTTCCGTTCCCAGTGTCCCGTTCCCTTTCCCGCTGTCCCGGTCTCGTTCCTGGTGTCCTGTTTCCATTCATGGTATCCCGTTCCCCGTGTCCTGTTTCCATTCCCGGTATCCCGTTCCCGTTCCTATTCCCGGTGTCCAGTTCCCATTCCCGGTATCCCGTCCCCGTTCCCGGCATCCCGTTTCCATTCCCGGTGTCCCGGTATTCCCGGTGTCTCGTTCCCGGTATTCCCAGTATTTCGTTTCCATTCTCAGCGTTTTGTTCCAGTTTCTGCACCGAGAGCCGTGGGCGCGAGAGGTTGACAGCGCGGTCTCTGTGGCGCAATCGGTTAGCGCGTTCGGCTGTTAACCGAAAGGTTGGTGGTTCGAGCCCACCCAGGGACGGAGGCATTTCTTTTGCCCCAGGCGCTCCTTTTCCCGGGAGGGACGGAACCGGACGCGTAGAACGTTCCCTTGCCAGGGATCCGCTCCCGGTGCTCCCTCCGAGGTGAAGAAGCAGCTCCCGGTGTCCCCAAACCGTCCTCGCTGTGATCCCACGGGGACGTTTTGGGACATTAAAATCGCACCTGAGTTCCTGTTTCCATCCAAATCCCGTATTTTGCCTCAAAATTAAACTGAAGGGGGTCCCAAGGGTGCCATACCGAGCTTCCCCTCTCTGAAAACTCCAGTAAATTCCATTTCTCTGCCCTGAGACGGTGGAATTCCTGTTTAACCCCGGGCACGAGGCCACGCTGGGATCGATCCTGTGGATTCTGCCCTGGCTGTGCCCGGGGCTGCTCCCACCGGGCGGAACGCGGGCTCCGGCTCCCGCCAGGTACTTTTTGTGGCGGAAAACCCCTCAAAAATGTACTTTAAAAATAGGATTTAAAAATGGGATTTAAAACCGCAGCGGGCACGGGCCGGGCTCTGCCTGCACATCGGGGCCGGGATGTGCCGTGACCCCAGAGTGACCCCAACCCTCCTCCCCGTGCCGGCGCTTCCCGAGGAGATTTTTGGGAGAATCCCCTTTGGATCGGCGAGCTTGGGGCTGTGTCCCCATCCTTGGAGATGCGGCTGTTCTCCTGAAGGATTCAGCTGTTCCCCAGTCCAGATGTGCACCCATTGATCCATTTGCTCCCCATTGCTCCAGCTGTTCCCCCACTGATCCAGATGTGCCCTCATTTATTCAGCCCTGCCCCGATCCAGCTGTTTCCCCATTTTTCCGGCTGTTCCCATTTCCCAGCCGTTCCCATTTATCCAGACATTCCCATTTTTTCCAGTTTCCCCCCATTTTTCCAGCTGTTTCCCCATTTTCCAGCTGTTTCCCCTTTTTTCCAGATGTTACCCCTCCTGCACTCCCGTCATGCCTCGCGCGCTCACTGTGACTCGTCACTTC
>NW_005054648.1:13415-37875 GCF_000277835.1 Geospiza fortis | reverse complement strand
GGCCGTGATGGCCATGCGGGGCCGGGGCTGCGTGGCCATCGCCGCGGACCGGCGCTTCGGCGTGCAGGCGCAGACCGTGACCACCGACTTCCAGAAGATTTTTCCCATGGGCCAGAGGCTCTACATCGGCCTGGCCGGGCTGGCCACGGACGTGCAGACCGTGTAAGTGAGGGCCCGGCAGGGCTGGGGATTGGGGTTAATGGGAAATAATGGGAATTTACGATGCCGGTGCTGCTGTGCCTGGTTCTGCTGCTGGGAGAGGTTTGGAAATAAAGCAGCCTGATTGGGATCACATCACTGCTGGAGTTGGGATTTCACTGGTGGAGTGGGGATTTCGCTGCTAGAGTTGAGAATTTCACTGCTAGAGTTGAGAATTTCAGTGCTGGAGTTGGGATTTCACTGCTAAAATTCAACTTGCACCGCCGAAATTAAACTTTACTGCTAAAACAGAACTTTCACTACTAAAATTCAACTTTCACTGCTAAAATTCACCTTTCGCTGCTAAAATTCAATTTTAACTCCTAAAGTGGAACTCTCACTGCTAAAATTCCACTTTCACCCGAAATTCAGCTTTTCCTCTCACAGTTCCAGCTCAGCTGCAGCAGCAGCTGCGTGTGCAGCCCTCGGTGCTGGTGTCTGTCAGCAGCAGAAGCAGCCAGGCCTGGCTGAGGGGAAGCAGCAGGACCCTGCTTGCTTTAAGCCCAGCTCTGATCTCTTGCAGGGCCCAGAGGCTGAAGTTTAGGCTGAACCTCTATGAGCTGAAGGAAGGGAGGCAGATCAAGCCCCAGACCTTCATGAGCATGGTGTCCAACCTGCTCTACGAGAGGAGGTAAAACTGCAAAGCTGCAATTTCTGTGTGGTGCCAGGGAGGGCTGAGGGTGCTGGGGTGGCCAGAGGAGCCTGGATCATTTCCTGCTCTCCCCACCTCCTCCCTGAGCCGGTTTTTGTTCTCTTGGGGTGACATTTCCTCCCCAGATTCAAACAGAATCAGTTGTCAAAGCAGAACGAACTCCTACTGCTTCAGGGTGGTCTGCTATGCCAGAACCATGGCAGGGCTCTCCCTGAAAGGAGCTGTGGGATGGTTTCTGTGCTGGGAAAACATTTCTGAGGATGTAGGACTGCACCAGGGCTTGGAATGGGGACAGCTCTGGGGACTGGAGGGAATGGCTGGGCTGGAAATTCAGGGAAGGGAGGGTGAGCTCTGGGAATGGTGATCCCAAAGCTGCCAGAGCTCCAGGAGCGTTCGGACGCTGCTGCTGGGCACAGGCTGGGATTTTGGGGATTGTCCTGTGCTGGGATGATCCCTGTGGTCCCAGAAGAGCAGGGTGATCCTTGTGGTCCCTCCTGGGCTGTCCCTGTCCCCAGGGCTGTCCTGAGCCCAGCCGGGCTGGGAATGGTCACGATCCCAAAGCTGCCAGAACTCCAGGAGCATTCGAACACCATTCCTGGGCAAGGCTGGGATTTTGGGGTATTGTCCCATGCCAAGATGATCCTTGTGGTCTCAGAAGAGCAGGGTGATCCCTGTGGTCCCTCCGGGGCTGTCCCTGTGCCCAGGGCTGTCCTGAGCCCAGCTGTGTCCCCAGGTTTGGTCCCTACTACACGGAGCCGGTGATCGCGGGGCTGGACCCACTCAGCCACGAGCCCTTCATCTGCTCCCTGGACCTCATTGGCTGCCCCATGGTCACCGACGACTTCGTGGTCAGTGGCACCTGCTCCGAGCAGATGTACGGGATGTGCGAGTCCCTGTGGGAACCCGACATGGTCAGTGGGGCTGGGGTCAGCTGGGATAGCCTGGGGTCAGCTGGGATAGCCTGGGGTCACCTAGGGTCCCCTACCTGGCATCTCCTGGGATCACCTGGGATAGCCTGCGGTCACCTGGGATCTTCTGGGGTCCATGGATTCAGGAGTTCTCCCTCCTGTGCTCACTGGAGACGCTGAGCTGGGGAGAGGCTGCATTCCAGCTGTGCCTTGTGCAGCCTGAGAGAGGAAGCTTGCAGGGTTTTGGGGGGTTTGGGTGAAATTTCTGGGGGTTGTGCAGCCCAGGTGAAGCCCTGTACTCCCTCTGTGCCCCAGGAGCCCGAGCACCTCTTCGAGACCATCTCGCAGGCCATGCTCAACGCCGTGGACAGAGACGCCATCTCCGGGATGGGCGTGGTGGTGCACGTCATGTGAGTGCTGGGGCTCCTGGGGGCTGGGCACTGCCTTCCTTTCCCTTCCTTCCCTCAGGGATCCCCCAAATCCTGCCCCTCCTCAGCCAGGCTCTGTTCCTTCCCAGGGTTTGATTTTGCTGATGCAGTTCCTTGCTGGAGCCAAGAAATGACTCCTGGAGTTTGAGTCCCTCTGCTCAATTCCCTGGCTGCATTCCCATGGGATTGAGGATGGAATCCTGGAATTTTGAGTCCTGCTGCACAGGGATTCTGTGGCTGCATTCCCATGGGAATGAGGAGCTCTGCCCCTCATGGATGTAGCATTAACTCTCACCTCTGTCACCAGCTGGCTTTGGAAAATCCCATTTTGCCCCTGCAGCACCCCAACCCTGGGAGTTCCCCACTATGAAGGGTTTATTTATTGTTGTCACAACCACCTGAGCTCCTGCCTGTGCACCTGGGACTTCTCAAGGCAGGACAAGCTCTAGGAAGGGTTTAAACCTGGGTTTAGCAGTAAATAATCTCACCTTTTTCCCTTTCCAGAGAGAAAGACAAGATCACCACCAGGACCCTGAAAGCTCGCATGGATTAGCCCAGCCCAGCTGCTCTGTGCCACTCAGGACTTTTTAAAATAAAACTCTGCCCTGAACTTCCCTTTTGGTGCCTTTGAGCAGGGTCAGGATGTCACCCTGGCTGCCAGGACACAGAGGTGGCTCCAGGAGTGTCACCCATCATCCAGTCCATCCCTTCAGCACCTCCCAGATTGGGATGGAAATACAGATTATCCCAAGCAAGCAGAGGGAAAACCTAACCCTGTCCAGTGACAGGGACACCTTGACTGTCCCAGGGTGCTCCAGCCTGGCCTTGGACATTTCCAGGGATGGATCAGCCACAGCTGCTCTGGGAATTCCATCCCAGCCTCTCCCGTGGGGGGAAACTCCTTCCCAAAATCCCATTTAAACCCTGCCCCTCTCCCAGCTTTCCCCCATCCTGCCCCCCCGCCAGGACTCCCCATTCTGGAGGAGCAGCTGAGGGTGACCCCTCAAAGAGCACAGCAGGGAGGACCCAGATGTACACAAAGTTTTAATTTCTTTTTTTTTTCTCTGGTTGGAGACTCATCTTGTAACATGCATGCATTTCAAAACAGTAACAGTGTCTCAAACTGCTCCTAGCAAACAGACAAGCACAGAGGACTTCAAATTCCTATTTAAAAAAACAGCAGTGAAAAAACCTAGAATGTTCTTTTTTTTTTACTTTTGATTTTTTTTTTTAGTTTTTTTAGGTTTTTGTTTTGTTTAGTTTTTAGATTAAACTTAATTTATTCACATTTTTTTCTTTTCAATTCAGTTGCACTGATTAGCCCTGCCCACCCTTGTGACCTGTGTGTGGAATCTGCTCTCTCCACTCCCATCCAGCTGCTTGGGCAGCCCCAGAGCAGCAGAAATTTTAAGTGGTTTCCACTAAAAATGATGTGTCGAGAGCTCTTGCCATCCCAGTTATCCATGGGATCCATACAACAGAGCCAGGACAAGGGGCAGGGGCTGAGGGGGACACTGGGAGTGGCTCTGCAGGAAGGAGACATTTGGGAATTCGGGGCTGTGGCCATGCTAGGGACACCCCCCTGGTTTTGGGGGAAAATCCTTCAGCTGGGGGTGAAATTCCAGGTGCAGCTGGGAGGCCTGGGAAAGCACTGCATAGTAGTCATGGATTGGGAATATCCACCACCACAACCTCCTCACCTCCCTGAGCCCGCCCCGGCTGGGAAAGCAGGGATTTCCTCCCAGAATACCAGTAACAACAACAAAAACAAATAAACAAACTGAAAAAAAAAACCCCAAACAAACAAACCCCCCCCACCCCACCCCAAAAAAAAGGGAATAAGACTCAAAGTGGTTCTGATTTCCTTGCTGATTGTGCTGATCCAGATTTCAAGCTGGGACTGTGGGAGTGCGGCCTCCCCCTGCTGCCCTGCGAGGTGAACTCTGTCCCCAGTGGGGTGAATTCCATGCCCATGGGATAAATTCCATCCCCATAGGATGAATTCTGTCCCCACGGGATTAATTCCATCCCCACAGAAGGAATTCCATCCCGACATGGTGAATTCTGTCCCCATGGGATGAATTCTGTCGCCAGTGGGGTAAATTTTGACCCCACAGGATGAACTCCATCCCCATGGGGTGAATTCCCAATCAATTCCATGGGGTGCATTCCCAATTAATTCCACGATTGTGGCTCACGATGGAGCCTGGGCCAGGCAGGGGTGAGGAGGGACCAAGGGAAGGCTCCCACAGCTCCTGGGGCTGTTCCCCAAATCCCAGCCCTGGGGAGCCCCTGGAACCCCCAGTTCCCAGCCCAGTTCCCACCCCAGCAGCTCTGCAGTGCATTTACTGCACTCCTGGAGCACAGCTGGCTCTGCCTCCCCTCTCCCACTCTGATTTCGGGGCTGTCCCAACAGGGAAGGTGGGAATTCCCAGCTCGAAGCATATTTTGGGGGTTTTAAATCCCTTAGGAATGTGGATCCTGCAGCTCCTCCTGCCTCAGGCACTGCAGAGGGGGAAATGCTGCTCACTGATTATTTGGAGCTCCACTGGACAAAATTCTCCTTTTTTTTTTGCCAAAAAAATTCCTGAATTCTGCTGCAAATCCTGTCAGTTAAATGTGTTCTGCAGGGGTCATGCTAAAGACAGGGATATCTACATTCAGCAAAAACTAGAATTAAATCCACACCAAAACCAGACAACAAACTAGCACAAGCAGTTGTAAAACCAGAATTGAAAGGGCTGGGTTTTTCTTTTGTTTTTTTTTGGTTTTTTTTTGGTTTTTTTTTTTTTTTGTTGTTGTTTTTTTTTTTTTTTTTGTTTTTTAAATACTTGAGTTAAAAAGTGACCTAAAACAAGATTTAAGAGAAAAAGAAAAACCCAACAAAACAAAACAAAGCAAAGCAAAAAGAAAAGAAAACAAACAGAAAGAAAAAGTCCCTTTTAAAACCAAATCAAGATATTTGCAGCTTCGCTTCTTGTTCTGGTAATAAAAAATACTGTCTAGAAACAAAATTTAGCATTTTTAAGGTAATGCTACTTCTGCAAATGTAAACAATATACAAAAATGCTTCTGTTAAACAAAGTTACATACCTGCGTAATACATCATTAGGTGAGAAAATTGCATTTAATCACTTTAATACACAATATGGCAACTGGACAGAAGGGGCAGAATCTTTGTGGGACCCCCCCAGATTCACCTGGAACAGCCAAATTTAATCCCAGCAGGAGTTTGGAATAAGAAAATATTTCCTGCTCTCAATTTTTGTCAGAACTCTGTAAGGATTTCTGCAGGAATTCCCTGGTTTTTGATTGGATTCCTTATTCATTATTCTGGAATTCAATAAAGGAGATTTTTTTGCCATCTTCACTCTCCTTTCTCTGGGTTTGCTCTGTGGTGTTCACCCACCTCCTGCTCTCTTCCTCTCCCCTTTTTATCCTTTTATTTATTTATGTTTGTTTTTTTTTTAATAGATGATTTCAAGATAAAACAACTTCCAAGCTACTTTCCCCAAAAGGAGAAGGGCAAACTTACCAGGTCAAAGTTGCAGATTCAATGCAGATTTTTTTTTAACTGTCAGGAATAAAAAGTGATTGGTGTTTAATTCCTAATTAGCAGTAAACTTAAGTGCTTATTAAGAGAGAAGCAACCAATATAATGCCCACAAAATGAAGCTGATGATGCCCTTTAAGTCCTCCCTTTTTTTTCTCTTAAAGTATTTTTTAGCTGCATTTGGGTCGTGGCTTTTCCAGCTGCACAGCCTAAAACCCCTCCAGCCTCCCACACCAAAGGGACAGCAGAAATTTGTGCCACGCCAAAGGAAAGGACCAAAAATCCTCAAATCCCATCAGGACCCCTAATTTTTCATTTCTCCAAAATTCTATTTACAGTGCACCCTCAGGGGCTTCAATTTCAGCCCCTCCCAAGGTGAGACCTGTGGGGGGGATTCACATCAGGAGGGGAAATGGGGAGGGGGTGAAGAGGAAATAAAACCAAAAAAATCCCCCAAACCCTGCATTCAGAATACAGCCAGAGGCAGGGTTAATTTAGAGGAATTACCAGGGTGTGATGAGCACCAGTTATGTCTCAAAAAGGACCAAAATTCCACACAGCAAGAACTGTTACAGCACAGGACAGACACTCCCAACAGCTTATTCCCCAAACAAAGGCATGTGTGAAAAACAGTTCCAAGGCAGATTAAGCAACATGTTTCAACTGCAAAGAGGTTTGTTCAAGACTCTAAATCCTGCTTAAAAAGAGAAAGGAAATTAAAATTAAAAAAACCAAACAACAAATCCCAAAACAAAGAACCAAAAGTTCTGTTGTGCAGCAGAGCTAATGAAACCCACAGCGAGGCTGCCGAGCTTGGCTGTGAAAGGGTTAAAGGAGACAAAACAGGACGATTTCAGTCACTCCAATCAGTCCCAAAATCCTTCAAGGGGGAGGCTGGAAAAGAAATCTGGTGTGAGAGTTCAACCATTTCCACTCCTGGAGGGTCACTCAGGGGGTTGGGAGCAGGATGAGCCCAGCCTCCAGCAGACCCCCCTGGCAGCCAGGCCAATTCCTTCTGTGCAAGTCACATTTTTAAAAAATAAAACACAAAAAAACCAACCCAGCAACCTCTGTCGGGACACAGATTCAAGTACCTGTTGCAGGTGAGGTGGGGAAGGAAGACTGAATAATTAATTAGCTAATTAACACTGGCAGGATTGTGATGGTGACCTCAGAGGCTGAGGAAGTGGCCCAAAATCTTAGCCTGGATCTACAGGTACAAAAATGCCTTTTTTAAAATCTTTTTTTTTTTCTCTTCTTTCAAGGAAATCTTCAGAGCTGGCCAATTAAAATCACCCCAGGTCCGAGCACATAATGAGATGAGGTTGGTCAATGCCTCTCTCAGTTCTCTGCTTGTTTTTAGCTTTTAGGAGTTACACCTTTTTTTTTTGTTTTCAGACATCATCTTTGGTAGGTGGTCATTTCCCTCATCTTTCTTGTAAATCAAGTGCAGTTACAAAAAAGTGGTTTGTTTTTTTTTTTCCTTTTCTTTTTCGTTACTTAAATTAACCAAAAAAATATAAAGTGTCCCAGTTTGAATTTACCTAAAGTTCAGCGACTCCTCCTTTTTATCAGAGTTATATTTTCCATCCTTGAAATGGTGAGCTATTTTCCTTCCAATTCCTACCGAGAGGGAAATAAAGGTTTTTTTTTTCTTTTTCTGGCCAAGCCAGTCCAATAAAACAACAACACCAACAACACAAAAAACAAGGAGTGGTTTGTGAGTCAGGCACTGCTGAATGTGACCCCTCGGGGACAGTGCCACACGTGTCCCAGCCCCTCAGCAGAGAGGAGAAAACGTCACTGGGCAGAAAGCGCAGTGCTGGAACAATGCACTTGGCTTGTTGGGAAAAGCCCTCAAATCTGAGATCTGGGCACTTCTGGAACGCCAAACCCAGAGGTGCAGCGGGCGCAGCGAGGATGAGGATGGGTTTTGTCACACGGTGCCACACGTGCCCCACACGGTGCCACAGGTGTGCCCCGGTGCTGCTGCAGTGTCTGTGCTGTCCCAGGCTGCAGGAGCAGCCCCCAGGCCTGCCTGCAGCCCTACGGCAAGATGTGCCCCTATGTCAGGATGCTGGAGATGAACTCGTTGAAGCGCTTCGAGTACTGCTCGGGGTTCACCGTGGAGATCTCGGCCCCAGCCTGCGGAGAGACAGCAGGTCAGAGGGCAGGGGAGGGGTCAAGGAGGGGTCAGGAAAGGGTCAGAGGGGCAGGGAGGGGGCAGGGGCACAGCCCCTCTGTTGGGGAGGATCCACAGCTAAGGGACAACCCAGCAGATCTGGAGAGATCCCCAAGGAAAATGACTTCAGCTCCAGCTGCATGTTCAGCCAGGGCACTGTGAACCTTCATGGCTCCATCCCTCCAGCACCTCCCAAATTGAGATGAAAATACAAATTACCCCAATCAAGCAGAGGGAAAACCTACCCCTGAGGTGACATGGAGGGAAGTGCTGAGCACAGGGGCTGAAGAATTCCCACCCTGGCAGGAAGATCAGTGCTGGGGACACCTTCCACCCCAGGAGATGCTGCAGAGCAGAAGCCCCAGACCCAAGAGCCCCCCTGGGCCAGGCTCACCCCATGTTTCACTGTCTTGGCAGCGTGTGCAGCTTTCTTCTTGGTGTCGTAGGGTGTGAGGATGTCGATGATGGCCATGAAATAAACCTCCTTCCTGGGGGCACCTGGGGGCATGGCAGGGGCTCAGTCCCCTGGGAACAGCCAACTGCACCTCCTCCTCCAAAAAAACCCTGGGCACACCCACCTTCATCCCCCTCCTCCAAAGACACCCCCTTCCAGCCAACACAAGGGACTGCCCAGCAAAGCAGGGACAGCCCTCCTGTCTCCTGGACTCCACCTTAAAGGTCTTTTCCAACCTCAGCAATGAGCTGATTCCTTGTCCTGCTAGGCTGGGCTTTTCCCAAGCCCGGCTAGAAAGCTCAGGGTGGCTGCCAGGACACAGGAATGGCCTCAGGGAGGACTGAACCACCTCACTGAGCCTGGGACACCTCCCCTTTCCCTGCCCTCCATCCTTCCTCCACAGTTCACTCACACCCCCCTACCCTCCCACAGCTCCCTCACACCTTCCTTGCCCTCCCCAGCTCCCCACACTCACTGTCGTGGCTCTTCATGGCATACACATCCACGGAGGGGTCGAACTCCCCGGGCCCGAAGAACCGGGGGTAGTTGAGGAGGTTGCCGGGGCTGTCGGGGGGGGTCCCGTAGGAGGAGATGGGGTTCCCCCCCAGCCCATCATTCTCACACTCCTCATCCTCTGCCCGCTCCTCTACCTCCATCTCCTCCTGCTCGGCCCGGTCCACGTCGTGGATGCCCACCAGCAGGCTGTAATCCATGATCTTCAGCTGGGCTAAAAACTGGGAGAGAGGCAGCAGTGAGAGCTGGCACCCACATGGGGTGGGGGAGGCTCAGCCCTACCCTGCAGTGCCTCCCTAGGGCTGGCATTGAGAGCTAAACCCTCCTGAGACTCCAGAGGAGCTGCACAGGCCTCCTGCCCTCAGCAGGACAAGGCTGGTGCAGGAGGAGTCATTCTGCAGCCCTGAGCCAGCAGTGAGGATGCACGTGGCAGCAGCTCTCTGGTCACAGAGAGCAGCAGACAACTTTCCCAGGCCTTTCTGGAGAAAGGCTGTGAGAAAATTAGAGAAAAGAATGGTAAATAATCCTTATCTTCACTTGTTCCACCTGTTGTTGTGTACTGTTGGCTGGGGGTCTGTACAAATCACAAATGGGACGGAATTGCTGTGGAACACCTTTCAAGCTGTTGTATTTTCCAGCATCAGTCTCATTACATGGTTATGACAATGCGAAGATGCCAGCAGCTCACGCTCTTGGTAGTAGATAAAGGACTCAATGTAACAACTTACTTTAAAAGTGTTTTGACCAATCACACAAAGCAAAACATATTGACAGTAGTTCCATCCAACCACTATAAGCACATGTACCTTTGGTTAAATAATGCCTGCTTATTTTGAATACAATACCTGCTTGTAAGCCTTCAAACACAATGCACAGAGCTCCATTATTAAACTTAGAACTTCCTAACATCTTGCTAGATAGACTTTTCTGTAGCTCAGGGAGTGAGGGGATGCAGTGAGGGGAGACAGAGCAGAGCTGTCCCCCAGGAAATTACCTCCACATCCCGCTTCAGCTTCTCAAGGAAGTTCTTTTTACTCTCTTCTCCAACATGCAGCTTCTGACCCTCATTCAAGAAGTCGTTGTCCTTGAAGGTTGGGAGATCCTTGGCCTGCAACAAAAAGCGTGAGGTGAAATTCCCCAGCCCGCTGCCAGGGGAGGGCTGGCACACAGGTGTGGCTGGAAAAGCCCCTTCTCAGTCTGGGCTTCTGGGGTGCCCAAAGTCCACTGAGGATGGAAAGGGCATCAGGCAGAGCACAGGAAGTATCAGGGAATCCGTGGGCTCAGCTAGACCTACAGGGAAGCTCGAGGGAGACGTGGAGCGAGTCAGCTTTAAAAACTGCATAGCTCCAAGCAGCTCCCAGAACTGAAATGAAATTAATGAAATAAATTCATTTTCTTGGTTTCTGACTGCAGGGGGGAAAGGGGTGAAGGCTTGGGAAAAAAAAAACCAAACAAATCTTCTCTTCCTAAAGATTTGAGGAAAACATTCAAGCCATGTTTTTTTGAGGGATCTGCCTGCAGCAGGCCCTGAGGATTCTGGGCATGTGGGAGAACTTGGAGCCCCTTTGTGCCTCAGGGTTTCAATTCTTTAGTGACACAGGAGGGTGGGGTGGCTCTGTGAGCTCACAGGAACCACCCAGCTGCACGGGCCAAGGAGTTATCAGGGGATTCAGGGCAAATGGGAGTTCCCTGGCTGCTGGCTGGGATCTTTTAGGGCAGGCTGGAGCAGACTCCAACCCTGAAAATCCTACGTGCAGAACATGGATCAGCACGAGGCACTGCTGGGATTTCCACAGGGATTTCAAGGCAGCAGCACAGAAGTCCTGCAGGGGAAGGAAGCTCAGCCCTAAATTCCCCCACTCAAGCCAGGTTTAGGAATGTGCCAAGGATCTGGTTTATAAATCTTCTGGTGGAAGATCTAACCCTGACCTGCCTGGGGTTGGTAGCTAGAGTGCTGTGAGGAAACCCTTCCTTAGGGACAGCACTGCCCTCAGGTGGGGTTTGGTTCTGCTAGGACTGTCCCCCAGCCCTGGCAATGCCACCACAACACAGCAGGGCAGGCAGAGCCAGCTCCCTCCCAGCCTGAAAGGGGGGGCAGAGACAGGGGGAACTCAGGGCCTGAGGAACCTCTCCTGCTCAAAACTCCCACGAAAAGGGAATGGAAAGGAAAAGGAAATGGAAAAGGGAACTCAGTTGGATCTGTCTGCCTCCAAGCACCAGGAGAAAGGAAAGGCTGGCCAGGGATGGCTCCATACCTTCTCTTTATCACTTGCTTCCCTGGATACTGTTGAGCCCTAATAAAGAAAAAAAAAAAAGAAGAAAATATCATTACTGTACTCTGGGTCACACTCCCAATGGACCAACATTGAACCTCCATGCACAGCCCGCTTAAACCTGATCCCCTGAGCAGACCCCAAAGCCCAGAACCCTGACAAGGGGGGTTCCAGGTTCAACCCCCAGAGTTCTCATGCCTCAGGTTTTAGTTTTTATATTTTTCAGATTCTGTTATGCTTTAGTGTGTGGGTCTGCGCTCCTTATTATGGGATGGTAAGCTCTCTTCACAGAGCAGGGAGACAAAAGAATTCCTTCTCCATTCTGTAACCATGCCTGGCCTGTGCTCTAGGTCAGGCTGGATAAGGCCTCACCCCAGCCCCCCAGGGCCTCACCTTCAGGTCGTACTTCCTGTGCACGGTCAGCCGGTGGCTGAAGACATTTCTGGTGACCACCATGTAGGTCTCCACCCCGTCCACGGTGAGCCGGTACATGCCCAGGAACTGCGGCAGCAGCGTGTTCCCATGGCACTCCACGATGAACTGGGGGACAGCAGGGAGGGACAGAACTCTGTCACACAAAGCCCAGCTCTGACAGGACACAAACTCGCTGAGGTGCTGCAGCCAAGGCACCCATGGGAAAGGAAAGGAGGATTGGAACAGCTCCTGGGGTCTCCAGGAAAGGAGTGAGGATGTGAGAATCCCATTCCCTGAGCAAGCTGGTCCACGGAGTGCCAGCCTGCCCATGGCAGGGAGCTGGGACATCTCCAAAGTTCTTCTCAATCCTGGGACTCTGTGACTCTGTGTATGGAGCTGGGAGACCTCCAAGGCTCCTCCCAATCCTGGGATCCTGTGACCCTGTGTGTGTCCAGCCTGCTGTGACAGGCCAGGTGTGCACTGGCACTGCCCAGCTTCACTTCTCGTGGTTACCTCGCTCTGCCTGGAACTCAGGGCCTGTTAAACACCCCCTGCTCGGAACCCCTGCCGAGCAGATGGGCTGGAAACCAGCACCTGGACCAGGACATTTCCAACTGTCCCACTGTGACCCCACTTCCCATCTTCCCTCCAGCCCCTCTGGAAGGTCTGAGGCAACAAATGAGGAGCCTGTTTGCAGCTCTGATCTACCAGGGATCCATAATTTATTCACACAAGGGCCAGGATGAACTGGGAAGGGGCTCAGCACCACAAACAGCTTCTGGGTTGTCCCTCAGACATTCGTCCCTCAGATTTTTGTCCCTCAGACCCTAAAGACCATTTTTCCCACAAAACCTGCGTTCAAGCTCTGCCAGCTATGAATCCAAGCTCCGGACCCCCAGCAGATCCCCAGGTGTGCACGGGGGGCTCCAGACTCACCGTACCTGGTGGTACTTCTTGAGGATGTTGTGCATCTCTGCCACGTCCTCACTGGACACGGCCTTGATGACGAACCTCCTGTCGTAGGTGGTGAGGAAGCGCGCGCCGCAGCGGCCCTGGCTGTCGCTGTTCACCGGGGCGCTGCGTGTCACCGAGTTCTGGGGGACAGACACGGCGTGGGGACGGTGCCAGGAGCTGTCACCTCCCTCAGTGGCAGGGCCAGCCCCACAGGACCCCCTGAGCAGCTCTGGGAAGCAGGGCCAGCCCCACAGGACCAGCTCAACCACCCACTCTGGCTGTGAACTCCAGATTTGGTGCTGCTGAGGGTAAAATCCAATTGTTTAAAAGTCTGGACATGTTTTTAGGGCTTCCAGCTGGCCCCATGATTTGCCGGCAGGTTTTACTCCAACACCTGGGGTGTGTTTTTGGAAGGTGTTTTTTACTGAAGGTTTTTTACAGGTGTAGGATACACAGGCCAAGAGCTCTCAGCATTTCCTCTCAGGGATTTAAGAACAGTCAGGATATTCCTAAGGCTTAAGGAAAACCAGACCAAAACAAACTGAAGTTCCCCTCAAAAAGCAGCTTAAGTCTGGCCAAAACCTCAGTGTTTGGGGATTCTTCACAGGTCATCCTGCACCAAAAGCCACCCTCAGGCTCTGCTATTCTTACTCCTGGACGTACAAGATGAGTATAAATAGCTTGGTTGTTCTTCTGACAACCAGCAGCATCTGCCTTTAGATCCCTGTCTCCACCCTTAGCAACCAGACAGTGCAGCAGGGCTGGAAAATCCCAGGAAAACTGCAGAGCAGCGATCAATTCCCTGAGCCACAACACCAGCTCTTTGTTCTGCTGCCTCTCCCCAGGTAGCAGGGCCTGCTGCGAGCTCCTCCCTCAGCCCCAGTCACTGCTGCTCACACCTCAAGCTGTCACCTGTCCCCTGTCTGTCCCCTCCACCTGCCCACAAGTCATTTTATCAACCAGCAACCTCTCACCAGCATTTCCTGGTGGGGAGGGCTATGAAACACAGCAGCACCAACTGTGGTCCTTAAGTTTTCCAGCATTTCTGCGCTGGACATTGCGTTTCAGGTTGGATTATTTGGTTTTTTTAGGTGGCAGTGGCACTGCTGTGTCCCCCTCGCTCAGCTCTGGCAGCAGAGGGAGCCTGCAGCAGAGCCGGCTCTGAGAGAGAGATTTACCACATCATGCTGCAAGTGAGCCCAGAGGTTTCCTTTCAGAATGAAGCATTTAAAGCTTTTAAAACTTTAATGAAGCAGGGGAAAAACTCTGCTGCTGCCAACGGCTTTAGAGAGCGTCAGGAAAATAAAGGCAAACAGAAAAATCCCCTTTGCTGCTCGCTGACATTTGCAAAGGGGTCTGTGCCAGGCAGTTTAATCAGCCCCCACCTCAAAACCACAGAGCTTTTCTTCTGGAGCTGGGAAGCAGAAATCGTGACCACACAGAGCATTACCAAACTCACAGCCCTCAGCTCCCTTCCTGTCACTCCCACCTCTCCCACAGTTGGGCTGTTAAATTCAGCCTTCTGGCTCCATTCCCACTCGAGCCATCACACTTTACCCACCTGAATTTAGCTCAATTAAGGTTTTCCGTTCCAGCTGAACAGAAAACACTTTTAAAAAAGCCAAAGCAGCCCAGAGATGGGGGAAGCAATCCCTCAGAACAAGAGGGGGAGCGTAAATGATGAACTACAGAGAGTGTGGGTCACACCTGCGGAGGGTGTTATCACAAAGGGCTGTGACATGGGCGCAGGGGGAGGCAGTGTGGGACCAGCCCTGCTCCAGCTGCTCTCCCCACCAGGCAGGGAGCACGTGGAGGGAACAGGGAGGCTGCAGCACTCCCCCACGTGCCTCTGCAGTCAGAGTGTTCCAGGGGATGCCCCTGGCACTGTGGCTGCTCTGTCACCACGTGCTGGGGACACTCCAGCTCCCTGACACCCGGCCTGCTCAGGGCCATGCGGCCACCACTGCCCCGCTGGCCCCGCTCCGTGTGATCTCCCAGCCCTGAGCTGTCCCTGGCCCTGCTCTGGGTGATCTCCCAGCCCTGAGCTGCCTCTGCTCAGCTCCTCGTGCTCAGGGCTCAGAGCTGGCTGAGGAAGGGCGGCCCTGCTGCAGCAGCCAGAGCTGTGACATCCCCAGAGTCCCCAAAGCTGAGCCCAGCACTGTTAACAGTAGACTCCTGTCCAAGAAAATCAGCTCCTCTGGCATTAGGGGATGAATCCCAAAGCAGGAGCCACCTTGATACACCCAATTCAACAGCACACACTTGACTGAGAGCAGCAGATTCACCTGAATCTGTACAAACACCACAGACTCATTTTCCTTGCAGATATTCCAGGCTGGATTATCGTTATTCTCCAGCTCCTGCCTGTCCACAGCCACCTGTGCCCCCATTCCAAGCCTTGGGAGCAGGGATCACCTTCTCCTCCTACTGCCCTGTGCTTGGCACAGCAAGATCCACTGCACTGCTGTGGTTCTGGTGGAACCACTCAAACACCAATTATAAACCCAGAAAAGCTGCTGGCAGCAACATTTGCAGCATGGTTTCTCCGCCAGGAGGGCTGCTCTGTCCTAGAAGAGAAGAGAGGGTACCTGGTAGTCCTGGTCATCGATCCCAAATCTCTCCCGGAGGTTCCGGAACACCAGGGGACAATACTCCTTGAATTTGAAGCGGCTGGGCAGGTTCTCCCTAGGGCAGGGCAGAGATGTCAGCAGTGCCACACAATGCCACGCTGGCTCCCACTCCTTGCCAGCCCCCCAGGACACCCCAGCCTTGCTGTGCCCTCGGCAGGGCAGCTCCTTGCTTTGGATGCCCACAAAACCCATCTCTCCCAGGGAACTCTGCAGGATCCTGGCTAGCAGGGATGGGATGGCAGCATGGAGCTTGTGTGGCTGCCAGGGCAACCGTGCCACAGGCCACTCTGAGGGAGCCATCCTGCTTGTGCCCTCCTCGGTGGCTTTGGCACACTGGCACACAGCTGTCCCCCCACAGCAGCCACACAGCTGTCCCTGCACATGCTGTCATGCAGCTGTTACTGCACATGTCGGCACCACTGTCAGTGCACACACTGTCACAAGGCTGTCCCCACACACTCTATCCCTGCACTCCAGGCAGAGCTGCAGGAGCAGAGGGGCTGGGCTCTGGCTTCAGCTCCCATCACAGCACCAGAAGGGTCAAGGCCCCACAGAGCAGCTCAGCCACAGCACCCAGGAGAGGGGGGATCAGCTCCAGCCTGGCTCTGCTGCCCCCAGGCACAGGACAGGGGACAATGACAGCATTCCCTGTCACTGAGGGAGCTGCATCTGCTCCTCCCACAGCCCTGAACCTGCACAGGGAGAGAAGCAGAGTTTGTTCCTGCTTGGACACAGTGGGAGAATTTGGCAGCTCCTTCTCAATGAGAAACCCAGGCAGTGACAGGTGGGGAGCTCAGATCTTCTCTGGAGGAGAAGAGAGCAGATCCCGCATGTTGGACGTGCCAGGAGAGACAAACTTCCCCATCACCTCCCACTCTGCAAAGCTGATCCCTGTGCAGCTTGGGGAAAACAAAGGATTAATCGGGGAGCTCTGCAGCCCTGCGGAGCCGGGATGGAGAGAGAACACAGCTCTGAGCACCAGCCACAACCACGACTTCAAAACAGCTTCCAAAAGTGGATTTTTTGAGAAAATGAGACAGGGGCAACTCCAGAGAGACTCCACGAGCACAGCACAGCTGCAGAGCTGCCTCCTGTGAACAGTTTAATCCCTCAAAGGATGGAAACCAACCACCACAGAGTATCTCAGTGACAGACTGACCACACCATGGCCTGTCCAGGGTCTAGGCAGGGCACAGGGCATGGATCCCCCTGGCAGTAGAGTTGGGAACAACCCAGAAGGCCTCCCCCAGGCCAGTCTGCCTCACAGCACAGAGCTCTGACCACAGAGAGGTTGGGAAACTCCTACTTACTTGTTGAATAGATGATTGTCCACCTTAATCTTACTGTAGGCTTTAAAGTCATCGGGCATTAACATGACGGGGACGGGAACATTGCTGAGCTCATTGATCTGCAAGAGAGAGGAAAGGGAGACTCAAACCCAGGTCCCACTGCCCTGGGGACCTGCAGGGATGTCCAACACCTCAGGGGATGGGTTTGGGGCACCGTGACCCATCAGACAGAAGCAGCTGGGGAACACTGTGGCGACAGGCCACAGCAGCACCTCATTCCACAATGTGGTCAATTCTCCTGAGACAACCTTTCCCCCTCCACTGACCATCCAAGACACAGCTGAGAACCCAGACAAACCCACAGGCCAAGAACCAGCAGATTTTATGTTTTAACTTAACCACCTCACTGAGAAAATGTTCCAGTTAATTACTCCTGCTACAAACCAGGATGACCAAAGCCTTTGCTGCAGCCCAGCACAGCTCCCCGTGGATGCTGTTTCCATGCTGGCTGTCTCCTGTTGCTCCCATCCCACCTTCTCCGGAGGGATGAGTCACTCACTAGATTGTTTTTGCTCCTTAGTCATGTGTGGCAGCCACAGGAACACAGGGAAGCAGAAGAATGAATGTTCAGATACTATTGTACAGGCGGGCTCAAGCTGCAGCACCCAGTAGTGCCAGCATCAATAATAATAATAACAACATAATAATAATAAAGATCCACCTCTGGACTGTGTCTGGCTGCCCTGCTCCAGTCACTGACAAGACTGTGCCAGAATCAAGAAGTTTCTGAGCTGCCTTTTCTGAGGACAGCCCTAGTGCCACCTCCCCCAGGGACTCCCCACAGCCCCATCTCACTGAACTCCTGTTAACAGCCTGGATTCAGGAAACAATTCCATTCCAGCTCTGTTCCCATGACTGCTGTGCCAAGCAGGTAGTGCAGGAGAGGGAGGCAGACGATGCTGGCACCAGCGGGGGTTGGCTCCAAGTCAGCTCTGGGGGCTGTTCCCAGCACCAGAACCTCCAGCAGGTCAAGTGACTCCCAGCACACTGGGAAAGCTGCTGGAAAACTTCCCTGCTGGCTGGGAGCAGGGGCCAGGCTCAGGAAAGGGATCCAGCTCTGGGATTCCCCGTTCCCTGCGTGCAGCAGGACACACAGCACTGCCCAAAGTGCTGCCACATCCCTGCTGGGCTCCGCAGGGTTCAGCCCCGGGGACGTGTCATGAGCCAATTCCATGCAGCCCATGTTTATCCCACCCTTTCTCCATCGTTACCACGAAAATCCAGACCAGATTTAACACACGTCAGACTGGGAAGACACATCCCAGTGCCAGGAGGGAAGGCGGCTATTTTCAGAGCCAGCCGTCCCACACAACAGAAGCGGGAAGCGAAGCGGCCGCGGCTCCTGGAGGGAGCGGCGCTGCAGCTCTGCACAGCCCTGCTCTGCAAAGCCCTGCTCTCTAGCACCCAGCTGATGCCTTAAGCTTTAGCTTTTATATTTTTCAGGTCCTGTGCTGGATCGGGGTATAACTCTGAACTCCATACAGAGTGTTTGTAAGCTCTCATCACAGTTTGATCAGACAAAACAATCCTTCCAGGCCTGAGAACCAAAGCCACCATCACAGCCTCAGGCCTGAAAAGTATGAACAAAAATTAATGGGAGAGGGGGAGAGCAAACTGGGGGACTGTGACTTCATTACCTGAAGCTGTAATTGGACAACTAACCCCCGATATCCCGAAGAACTCGTGACTGTCATCCATCTCAGGTGTAGCCTCTGCACTGCCCAAGGCGTATCTGTTAAAGCCGTTAATAAATACCTATTTTATTCTCCAACTCTGTCTAGCCTCTGCTCTAGGTATCCAGCCCAAGGCATCACAGCACTGCCATAAACCCTGTGGGATGTATGGAAAATGCTGCACAGATGAACGAATGAATAAATAATGGCACACATCCCCCACCGGCAGCATCCCCGAGCAGGGAGAGGCCGATGGCCCCGAGTTTGGCTCAATCCTGCACGGAGCCAACCCCTGAGCCAGAGGGGAGAGAAAAGGGAACAGACTCCAGGTGAGGAAGGGATCTCCCAGCTCGAAGCCACTGCAGGGAGCTGCATCAGAGTCCCACGCAGAGATTTCCCCTCGGGGAGAGGAGAAAACAACTCATTCGACACTGAGACAGAGGCGCTGCCTCCAGCCACTAATTATTGCTGTCTGCCAGGAGGGGAAGCCTGACAGCTCCTGCCACACGCCTGCTCCCATCCCAGCCTGCTCCCAGCCCTCTTCCCGCCGTGGGGAAGGCACAAACAAGCCATTATCAGCTCCTTGCCGAGCGGAGGAAGGGTGCTGACGGCTGAGAGGGAACAGCGATTAGGAGGCTGCCTCCTCGCTGGCAACAATTCAGACACAAATGTTCTGAGGCCTCGCTGGGTGCCCTCGTTTCTGCCACGGCACAAACCTCAAAGCGAGTGTGGGACCTGTTGCGAGGCTCCCGAATGGCAGAAATGGCGCACCAGGATAGCTCTGGATCGTTTCAGAGGTGCCATCATTCCTCACAAGATAAAAGAGCCCAAAAAATCCTCCTTGTGGAAGCATTTCCCCCCTTCCAGCAGAGCTGGCTGGACGCTTTGGGATCCGGCTTTGGAGGAGACAGGGAAAAGGAAGGGGGTGTGTGGGCAACAGGATGTGGATGAAGGGCTGAATTTGGGATTCAAGCTCTGGAGGAGACAGGGAGAAGGAATGGGGTTGTGTTGGGCACCAAGATGTGGATGAAAGGCTGGACTGGTCATTTTTAGACCCAGAACTGCCCACCTACCCTCCCCCAAGTTAGCTCTGGGCCAGTGGTCACTGGGCCTCTGCTCCTGGCACCAGTCTGGAAGAAAACACAGATTTATTTAGTTTAGTTTTGTTGCTACGTCAGGTTTTTTAAATCTAATTTTTTTGTTGTTTCAGCACCGTGTGCTCCCGCAGCAACACCCATGCCTGACACTTTCCCAAGGGAGAGGAACAAAAAGCCCCCACACACCTCGGGAAAGGGATATCCCAACTCCTCCCTTCTCACAGCACAAGCCTCAGCATCCAGCCCCCTTCCCAAGGATTATCCAGCCAAATCCTGAAACACCAGGACTCCTTCCCAAAGGAAAGCCTGGCCAGCAGCACCTATCACCTCTCCAGAGGGATCCTCTCCTCAGGCTCATCCTGGGGGAATCTGAGCAGCCTCCTGGAGGGAGCAACGTGACAAACGCCTGGCACATGTTTGCTCTCTCGCCTTCTCCCGGGGGAGAGGCGTGCAGCAGCAAATTAAATATAGCAGAGTGTGGGTGAGTGTGTGTCCCGGGGTATTTATGCTCCAGGAGGCAAGGTCACAGCAAGGTGCACGGCAGGGAGGTGCTCAGCTTCTGGGGAGCACATTCCCAGGGATCTGTGCCCAAAAAGAGGAGGAACTCTGCCTGGAGCAGGATCTCTGGGGCTGTGGGTACCAGGGAGATGCTGGGTGTGGTTCTGGAGGAGGCAGGGACAGAGGGCAGAGGTGCAGCAGCACCACAAACACATCTGGACCCTGACAGGCTGTTTTCGGCATCACAGACACTGCAAGGCACAGGAGCAGCAGGCTGTGCCACACCTCTACCACATCAGAGGTCCCCAAAGTGTGGACAGAATGGGTCAGGGATTTGCAGCCACACCCAGAGCGATGCTGGGTTCCCTTAAGGCTTTTTAGCCCTGATCTGCTCTTAAACCCACTTCACTTTGTGGCCCAGCAGCACCACTCAGGACTCCAGGCTGAAGATTTCTCTTTGCCACCAAAGCCAATTCCTTTCCCAATGAAAGCCACATAAATATTCTGTGTCATTCAGGGACAGCTGTTGGGATGAACGGGCCAGGCATAATTTTGTTTCAAAACCTGACTGTAGCCTCAAAGTGGCAATTAGCATTAGTAAATTGATGGGAAAATGCGATTTGTTTACTAACAAGATGCAGCTGATGGAGTGTGTGAGCCCACTCTCAGGGATTCTCAGCAACAGGAATTTGCTCAGGAAAATAAAGATACTTTGTTCCCCTCAAAGCTTTCCAATCAGGCATCTCGGTGAGTATTAGTTAAACTTTATTATGCACCGGGGAAGGAGGTGAAAGACACATGGGAAAATCACTTTAGCATGGAGACAAACCCACAGCTGTGGCAAAACTTCGCTGCTGCTTAGCACAGAGCAGCAACTGGGTGATGGTTTGAGGGAAAAACCCTGTTTTCCATGAATTAGAGCATGATTAATCAGTATCCATGCTAACAACCCTCTGTGCAAAGCGAGGGAAGAGTGAATCTTGCAGTCAATAATTCCTCTGGGGACACCAGGATGCTTTAAGATGGAAAAAAAAAGCATCCCCTGGTGAGAGCAAACCCATGTATTCCTGAAAAAAAGTACTTGGAAAGCTGCTGGAAAGGATTCCTGGCTGCATGACAGGGATCAGGCAGTGCCACTCTCCTGTCCCCAGTCCTGTCAGCCTCAGGGTCACTGGGAAGCATCCATGCTCCCAGTCCTCTCACAGGTGGGCAGAGCTGATGCATCCCTCGGTCCAAAAAAGCTGAGAAATGGGAAAATTCAACAACCAACACATGGTCACGGCAGTCAGCAGAAATGAGCAGGGAAATGAGCCCTGTTCTCCTCACTGAACCACCCAGGAAAATCCTCCTTTGTCCCCCAAAAAGGAAAAGGGCTCCTGAAATGGGGATTTGATCAGGAAAGGGCTCCTGCAATGGGGATTGGAACAGGAAAGGGCTCCTGGATGAGCAGTTGACAGCCAGGCCCTTGGTCATTCCAGGGGCTGGCATAGCCCTGGCCATATGCTGCTCTTTCCAGAGGTCAATTAGAGCTGGGCTGGGAAGGGACGGATCCAGGCCGTTCCCACCGTGCCAGGAGCAATTTCTGGGATCTGAGTGTTTGATATGTGGCAGATGCTGCTCTGGCAGCACGGAAGGCAAGGCTGCAGAGCAGGGAGCGCCGTGCTCCATTCCCAGCACTGCTGTTTCCCTGGAATACTAACGAGCTCTGCTCCTGCTGGCAGTGCTCCTGAGGGCCTGGGAGATGGCTGCTGCTCCAGCCAGGAACTGGAGCCTCTGGAGCTGCCTTGAGCAAGATCCACGCAGCCAACAGATCTCCCTGTTCCCACAAGAACGGGATGTTCGTGCCTTTCCCCTGCCAGCTGCCAGAGCCACTGAAATCTTTTCCAGCCGAGGAACCGGCAGCCCTACAGACACAGATCTCAATCACCTCCCTGGGATCCCAGAGCCTTCCACCCCTACAGACACAGACCCACAATCCCAGAGCTTTCCATCCCCACAGACACAGATCCTCAATCCCCTCCCTGGGATCCCAGAGCCTTCCATCAGCAGCACCTTACAACCGTTTCCATGGTTCCCAGAGCATCGCACAACACTCTGTTCATCTCTCTGGCTGGGAGGTGGCTGCTCCCTTCCAGAACCGTCCCAACTTTCCCATCCTGTGCATGTGGATCCACCCAGGGCATGGAAAACACACCTGGAGCACCACACACAGACCCTATCCTCAGGAGCTGCAGCTCCTCTCCCAGTGCCATGACAACGGCAGGAGAAGCTTCCCCAGGAACCATCCCCGCATCTGCTGGATTAAGGGTCTGACAGAAAACTCAGAAATCGAGGCTGAGCCATGGTGGCTCCACTTTTACACAAGTTCTCCCCTCCCCTCCGTGGTTTTCTGGTCCAAAATTCAAATTGTTTGAGTCATATCACCCCTGTCTGGCCCTGCTCACAGCAGCCCCACCCCAATCACAATCCCACCCCTGGCTGGGACCACCAGGACCCGTTATTGAAACGCTCCAAAGTGGTGTTCCAGAAGGCAGCTCCTGCTCTTGGGGTACTCCTGATGCTCTCCAGAGCCAGCCGTGCATGTGCTCAGCAGCCTCTTTAAGGCTGTTCCAGACTGGGAGAAGGGCCCACGGGGATTTCTGCAGCACATTGCACAAAATGGTTGTTTGTTTGATTTCTCCGTGAAAAAGCTCACCCCATATCCAAACAATTCTGACAGGATCCTCCTGGCACAGCTCCAGGGCTTGTGCTGAGAGCTGTTTTCCCCTCCTCCCACTGCAAGGATCCCAGGGCAGAACTCCATGGACACAGCCCAGAGCCTCCTCACTCACCCACCCCTCCTTGTCCAAAGCAGCCAAATATTAAACAAATTAAAGGATTTCCGACAAAGCTTAAAGGTTATTCCCGAAAAGGTATCCCAAACCCCTTAGCTGGAGGCACCTAATTCCAATTCCCACCTAAGCAAGGCACTAGAATCATCTCCCATCCACAGCTGCCACCAAACCCTCACCCCAATGTGGCAGAGAGGTGGAGGGATTTACTGGGAAATCCTAAACGCCTTCCCAAAGGTCAGGAGGTCACAGCTGAACTTTTCTCACCCCCTTTCCCAGCCCCTCAGCTCCTTCCTGGCAGCAATTTCTTCCTAATACACATCCGATATAATCTCATTACCAGCTTAGTGTCAGCTTGCCTTCCTCCCTTTGCCCAAATATCTCACAGCCAAGGGCTCCCAGAGTTACTCTGTCCTCATCCAGGGTCTCAAATTCCTGCCAGGCTCCTACTGCCCAGACAGCTACAACAAAGAAAAACACCCCCCCGCCCCACAAAAAAGGCCAATTGCCAGCAAGCAAACGTCACTATGAGGCCACAAATGAAACTCGGAAAAATCCCACAACTTCCATTTCTTCAGGGCTGCTAATGGCACCACTGATCAAAGGCCGATTAAAGTCATTATCCTGCTTCCTGGGCAAGGCTGGGAGCACTTGGAACATCCTTTGCCTCAAAGCCAGCACCGTGCTGAACAACATTTGGAAGTGTTCGCTCCAGCCAGGCAGGCCAGGAGGATTTTTTTTAAAAATTCTTGATGTGTTATTTGTTTTGGGAAAAAAATGAGCCTGAGTCCTTTCACTCTCTAGGAAGCATTCACTAATCCACTGGAGAAATAGGTCTGTCTGAGACCTAAAAGTGGATTAATTGAGGAAGGGATGAAGCTTCTGGCTTTTTTGGCCAAGAACAGCACCCAGCAGCCACATCCAAGGATCAGTCCTCGTGCCTGCCATCATAAAGCCGGGAGAAGTTTCCAGAGAAAACAGGGATGGTCTTCGGAATTCCCAAAGGAGGTGGATCAGAGCTGAGCCATCACAGACATTCCCAAAGGACCCTCTCACAACTCGGTCCCAAAGGAACTGAGGCCAAGAGGACACGCATGGCCCGAGTCCTGTAATCAAAGGGGACAAATCCGGGACAAACCCCTCATTTTGGCGGATGGAGATTGGAGACATATTGTCCAATGTCCTCCGGCCTGTGACACAGGGGAATCCCTCACTGGGACAGCCAGAGGGACAGTCCTGGTGGACACCGGGGGGTTGGCACAGGGGACAGGGCTGTGGGTGCCAAATTCGTGTCCCCCCCAGGGCCAGAGGGGAGATTGTGCCACAGCAACATCACCCAAAAAGGTATCAGTCCCCCTGCCCAGTCCGGGAAAATGGGTGTGGAAAAGGTGTCGGGGTGGGGACACAGGGACGTGCCTGGCAGGGACACCCCGAACTGGGGATCGCCAAACGGCCTGGTGACACAGAGCCAGCAAGAGGAGACCACAGAGCCCAGGGAGGGCTGGATCGGGGCTGGGATGCAAAGGGAAGGAAGGCTGGGATTCCGCGGGGATGAGAGAAAAAAGCTGCTCTGGAGGGGAGGGAAAAGGCCCAGCCCGAGGGGGAGCGGGGAAGGGTCGGATATGAGGGAGTAGGGCACTGCTGAAGAGGATGAGGGGGCTGAGAGGACGAGGCCCCGCTCCCGGGGTGCTCTGAGGGGCGGGGGTTTGGGGTGGGCCGCGCCGCCCGCTCTCACCGTGTGGTTCGCCCCCCACATAAGGACGCTGAGCAGCGGCTCCGAGGCCCGGAACAGCTTCACCTTCTGGCACACGAAGTGTTTCTTCTTGGTCTTGGTCTTGCTGGCGCTCAGGGCC
>NW_005054648.1:5935-13077 GCF_000277835.1 Geospiza fortis | reverse complement strand
GGGGAGAGCCGCGGCACGCACTGGGCTGTGAGAGGGAACAACGGAGAGGGATAACAAACAGAGAAGGAGACAGAGGGGAAAAAGCCCTATTCCCTCCTCCTGCTCCCGGAGATGGTCTCGCCCAGTCGGCGTGACGCGCCGGCCAGGGCCGCGCCCCTCTGGGAACGGACCAATTAGCAGCGAGGCGGATGGAATTATGAATGGGCTGTCACACACGTCACGCGCCGCCGTTTAAAGGGCCCGCGGCCGCTTGGGAACCCCGCCGGGACCCTCGGGGGGACAACGGGGACACCCCCGGCCCCGGGGCGCGGCCTGGACACACCCGGGAAGGGGCTGCTGCGGCCTCCCGAACCCTCACCGACCCTTCCCTCCCGCAGCCAATCCACCCCTGCCCCTCCCCACATCCCCAGACCACAAAGGACATTTAACAAACGACAGTGAAGTTTCTTAATTAAAAAGGTAAAATAAATCTACACTGCTGTACATATACACATTACTTACATTACAAAATCCCAGAGAAATGTTTGCTGTGTCAGCTACGCTCCGCTCATTCCCTTTTCCCCCCTCAGAAACTGCTTCTTTTGGGTCAGAGATCAATGAAATAAATCTGTGAGCCACCAAATGCCAGCCACAGACACCCCACCGTGAGGTGTGGGTGCAAAGGGTGACAGTGTGGAACAGGGTTGGCGTAGTTCTGCCAAATTCCATTGGATTGCCTCATGTGTGCATCGGTTCTGTTCTGGATTTTAAGGATTAACAAAAGTAGATCTTCAGCTCTGGCACAGAAGGAAGCAGAGCTTGGTAATAATGTACAAAAGTGACACCAGTCGGGATGGGGAGAGGAGGAGAAGCTCTGGCAATAGGTTAGAAATGGAACACAAAGGCCCCAAATGCAGAGGGCTCCAAGGGCTCAGCTCCGGGATCCTCTGAGGGAGCTGGAATTGTTCCTGGAGAGCTCTCACCTCGGGGAACAAACATCCACTGAGCTCCTGCCCAGGGTAGGGCCAGGACAGGCTTCACCTCTGCATAAAGTTCTTTTCCAGGGCAGCAGGAGTCCTCTGCAGGGAGTGGATGTTGCGCTTGACCCGATCCTCCAGGCTGGAGGTGGAGGCACTCTCCAGCTTCAAACGGCTGCAGGGAACAGGAGCAGAGACAGAAATCACAACCCTGACTGAAGGAGAGCAGACAATTTCTACATTATTCTTAATAATTTATAAGTATAATAATAAATATATTAAAATAAATATAGAATATAATTTATAAAATTATTTCTGAATTATTATCTGCATATAAAACACTCCCAGAGTGGCAGAACATCAGCAATGCCCAGCTTGGGTCTGACTCCCAATCAGCAAGAGCCATTTTTTGGGCTGAGGGGAAAATTTGGGAACAGCAGCTCTGTCAGCCTCAGGGGAGATGTGCAATCCCATGATCTGAACACCGAGGCCATCCCTCAGAAGCTGAATTCCCCTTGGATGAGGAGGGGGTAAAAGACTCACTGGAAGAATTTCCCATCCCTGGAGTCGAGTTTCTCCAGCTCCTTCTCCAGCTCCTCCTCCTTGCGGTGCTTCCTGAGGTTGTTGGCTCTCTCCTCTTCCCTCCACTTGGCATTTTCCATCATTTCCTGACGTTTTCGCTCCAGCTCCTCAGGAGAGATCTTTCTGTTCGGAGAGAGAGACACATTCCATGAAAGAGAGACAAGCTTCATAAAACCATTTTCACAACGACCAGAGTTTGGCAGAGACAAAATTCTGCCAAGCTATAAATTGAAGTAAGGCACCTGCAGGAGTGAGATTAATTAAAAAAGGAAAATCTGTGATGATTTAGTTAGATTCTGAGAGGGAATAGAACCATCACATAGAGAATTTCCACCACCCTTTAATATCCTAATGAGAACAGGATTTATTTTGATGCAAATATCAAAATAAAAGAGTAATTGACAGTAGCCACAAGAGAGGTCAAAGGTTAGAGGACATAATCTATACAGGAAAACACTTCTGGAGATATTTTTCTGTGAACCAGCAGCACCCCAGGCCCCTCATCTTCCTCACTTTGGGATGGTGGAACTGTTCAGGTTGGAAAAGGCTCAGATTAACCAAAGCTGGTTCACATTCCCCAGATGAGGGGGATTTAACACAGGTTTGTCTTTGGCAGCCAAGCGTGTGAGAACATTTTAAAAATTTCCCTCTTTTTTAAAATATTCCACCTCCCCACATCCCAGCAGGAGGCTCTTTTCTCCCTCTTGAATTTAATTTTAATCCCTCTTGGATTTAATTGACCTCCTAATTGGTTTTAATTCCAAGATGATGCTGTCAGGATCCTTTTTTTGCCTGATGGAACGGAACCTCCTAATTACAGAATTCACAGAAACACCGGGTTGGAAGAGACCTTCAAGATCATTGAGTCCAACCCTGCCCCAACACGTCAATAAACCCTGGCACCCAGTGCCACATCCAGACTGTGTTAAACACACCCAGGGATGGTGACTCCACCAATTAACCAATTCCCGTTCCTGCACTACAGGAGAAGCAGCACCACGAACGTTGCAGTGGGAAGGTGCCACCCACCAGCCAGCAGCACCAGGTGAGCCACGAGGCCCCTGTGTGCGATTTTCTGGGCATTTCACCTGTCCCACTCCAGCCACCAGAGGAAAATCCGGTGCCCAGGTGCCTCCCAGGGGTCTGTCCCCCAGCACAGGGACAGTGGACAGGATAGGGTGCCACTGACCTGGTGTAGCCCGGGGGGCGCTGGCGCCGGAAGCTCTTTTTGGGGGAAGGGCTCCTGGCTCTGCCCTTCTCCTCACGGTTGCTGTGCCTGCAACCCCAGAATGACCCTCATTAACACCAAAATCCACATGTGATTAGATCTTGATCACATTTATAAACATTCCTGGGGGTTTTAACGCATCCCGAGGCTGGGGTGGCTCCCACAGCTGCAGGGCTGTTACCTGGCCACTCTAGGAACCATCCTAAACTGACAGACTCTGACTCCCAAGAGAGCACTGCATTTGACCTGAGGCTGTGAAGGCTTCCAAAACTGACAGATAGTTCTGGGATTATGGGTGTGGAGTTGGTTAGAAGTGCGTAACATCACAGGGTGAAAAATTAGAGTTTGGGGTTTTAGAATACAGTAATAAATATGAAGCAGGATCGTTGTTTTAGGGCAGAAGCAGGTTGTTCTTCACCTTCTTCTTTCTTCCTTCTTCATGGGTTTGGGCGGTATTTTGTAATTGGACAGAAAGTCCACACTGCGGGCTTCGAGTGACCAGTTATTGGGTTAGAAGTGAAAATAATCTAGGTGTAATTTCTTAATTGGATAGTTTAGCCTTAAAAGACCTTGTTACAAGAGACAGTTGACCATCTTGTGCCTGGTTAATGAGAGACTGCAGAACTCCATGCTGTGAGACTGTAACATTGATCATAAACAATGAACCCCTGAGTCTGAACGTGAACCGTTGTCTCAAGTGCCTTCAATCCCGACCCCGAGAGAGATAGAAAAAGGAAGCAGAGACCCCACAGGATTGCAGGGAACTCCCGTGCTTTCACCCACTCACTGTTTGCTGTGCCTGGACGGGGATGCTGAGCTCCTCTGGGGGTTCCTCCTGCTGGAATGTCTCTGGGGAGAGCGGGACGGGCTCCGGGAGCGCTCCCGGAGGGCCCTGTCCTGGCCCGGGGAGCCCCGGGAGCGCAGCCCTGCCTCGGGGTCCCTCACCTGGAATCCAGAGGGAACACAGGGGTGGGAGCAGCCCCCACACAGGGCACAGGGGGTGAAGCTTGGGGCTGGCACAGCTGAGGGAGGGAATTCCTCCCTGGGGTGGGATTCCCAGACAAGCTGTGGCTGCTCCTGGATGCCTGGAAGTGGCCCAGGACAGGCTGGAGCAGCCTGGGACAGTGGGAGCCCATGGGACAGGATGGGTTTTGATGTCCCTTCCCACCCATTCCATGGATAATGAGGAGCATCTGAACAACCTTATCCTGAATTCCTTATCCCAAATTCCAAGCAAAAGTCTGGCTGAGCTTGGAATAATTTGAATTTCAAGGCTTAGATGGCCCCAAATTGAATTTAAAATTTATTCATTCCTGTTCCAGCTGCTGCAGCTATTCCCAAAACTCCTGGTTCTCCCTCCTCCCAGGGTGTACCTGTAAGCCATATCCCGGGATTTTGGAAGGAGCAGCCTTCCAGGAGGAATTATCCACCCTCTTCTGAGACCTAGAAAGAAAATAAAGCCCTTTTGAAGCAAGCAAATGGCAAGAATAAATCCACTTTTACCACACATTAACGATGCAAAACCAATGAAGCAACAACTTAATGAAATGCTTAATAAAAGTATTAATTAGAAAGAAAAATCTGAGAGCAGGTGAAAAACAAGCAGGAACGGAGGTGGTTTTAGAGAAAAAAAGAAAAAGTAAAACTCACTTATTTCTGGGCCTCTCCTCCTCAGAGCTGGAGCTGGAGCTGCTGGAGCTGCGCCGCCGGTGCTTCTTGTGCTTCTTCTTCTTCTTCTCCTTCTTCCTCTTCCTCTCCTTTTTATCCAAACTGTTCTGCAGCTGCAAAGCCAAGAACTCCCTCAGGACCACACGGAAAACACCAGAATTCCACGTGGAAAAGCACAAAACCCGAAGCCAAACAAATCTCTAAAAATTATTTTTTCATTTAAAGACATTTGCACGTTTTTTCTACTTAAAGGTGTAAAAATGTCTTTGCAGTGTTTACAAGAGAAATATCTTTATAAAAATGTAGAGATACTTATAAAAATTTACAGCCATTTATAAATTTCAAGCCATTTATAAATTTATAGCAATTTATAAATGGGATTTTTTGATTATAAGAAAAGGGGAAACTCATCTTCATAGCCATTTATAAATTGCAATGTACAGATACATAAATCTAAATGTATGGATATATAAATTTAAATTTATAGGTATATAAATCTTGTTTAATGAGATTTTCTCTCAGAATTGAGGAGTGTAAGGAGCAAACAGAGCTTGGCTCCTTGTTCTGTACAATAAAAATTCTGATTTTTGCTCCTCCCCTGCCTCACACCTACCAAGGCTTTGATTTTCTTCATTTTCACCGGATTGTTTAAAACTTCTCTTTTCTTTTCCTCCTCCCTCTTCCTAAAGCAAGAAAAAGAAAATCAGTTTTTTCAATCACATTTGCACAAAGAGGATCCAGCAAGTGCAAGCTCTAAAAACAGAGAAAGCAGGAACAAAGAGAAATGTTGTGTATTTAGCAACACTGAAGAGGAGTTCCCCCTTTTCTTATAATCAATCGAACTGCTTTTGATATAGGAACATTTCTAATCAACTCAACTGCTACTGATATAGGAAAATACATATATTTATAGGACATATAAGATACATATATATTGGGATATTTATAGGATATATATGTTATGGGATATATATATTCATAGGATAATATAATATTTATAATCAATGGAACTGTTTTTGATACAGGATAGTATATATATTTATAGGACATATATATTAAAGGATACATACATATATATACAGGATAATATAATACTTATAATCAATTTAAGCGCTTTTGATACAGGCTAATTTGTAGTTTTGGAGTGCCCTTGTCTCTGCACACCTGATCATGAAGAGCGGGTCCTCACGGATCTTGGTGGCCATGTCCAGCACGGAGCTGGCCCCGGCCCTGGCAAAGATGGAGCCGGGCAGCAGCCCCGTGTCCCCAGCGCTGTCCTTGTCCCCAACCTTGTCCAGGATGAACTTGTCCACGGGGCGTCCCAGCAGGTACTCGTCCCTGTTCACCATCCCCCCGGGGCCCTGGTACATCCACTCCAGCTTCTCCTCACGCTTCCTGCGCCAAAAATACCCTTTATTCCTCCTGCTGCCTCCAGGGCTTGGCTGGAAGGTGAGCAGGGATGGTCTGGGGTTGGACTGTGGGACATGGCCCCAAGGATGGGATCAGAGGGATGGGATTGTTCAGCCTGGGAAAGTTTTGGGGTTGTTCAGTGCCTGACTGGGGCTCCAGGAGAACTGGAGAAGGATTTGGGACCAGGGGAATAGATTTGAATTGACAGAGGGCAGGGTGGGATGACATTTTGGGAAGGAATTCCTCCCTGGCAAGGAGGAGAGGGGATGGAACAGAAACCCCAGAGCACCTCTGGCTGCCCCTGGATTCCTGGCAGTGCACAAGGCCAGGTTGGACACTGGGGCTTGGAGCACTGGGACACTGGGAGATGTCCCTGCCACGGCAGGGGAGGCACTGGAGGGGCTTTGTTGTCCCTTCCACCCCAACCTCTGTGCTGTCTTCATGCCCTCCCCATGCAGTCCCTGTACCGTCCCCATGCAGTCCCTATGCTGTCCTCTGGCTCACCGCACGGTGCCCGTGTCCCCGTGCCCTCACCACATGGCGGCCATGTCCCCGTGTCCCTGTGCTGTGACACATGGCGCCCATGTCCCTATGCCTGTGTCCCCATGCTCTCACCACATGGTGCCTCTGTCCCCGTGCCCTCAGCGCACGGTGCCCCTGTCCCTGTGTTCCTGTGCCCTCACCACACGGTGCCCGTGTCCCTGTGCCCATGTCTCTGCGCCCTCAGCGCACGGTGCCCCTGTCCCTGTGTTCCTGTGCCCTCACCGCATGGTGCCCGTGTCCCTGTGCCCATGTCTCTGCGCCCTCAGCGCACGGTGCCCCTATCCCTGTGCCCATGTCTCTGCGCCCTCAGCGCATGGTGCCCCTGTCCCTGTGTTCCTGTGCCCTCACCGCACGGTGCCCGTGTCCCTGTGCCCATATCCCCGTGCCCTCACCGCACGGTGCCCCTATCCCTGTGCCCATGTCTCTGCGCCCTCACCGCACGGTGCCCATGTCCTCGGCGTAGCGCTGCATCTCCTCCCGCGCCCGCTCCTCCTGCAGCTCCCGCTGCAGCTCCTCGATCTTCCTCCTCTCGGCCTCATGCTTCTGCTCCGCCTTCCACACTTTCTCGACGTTGCGCAGTGTCTGCGGGTGCCAGCTCTTCTTCAGGTTCTGCAGAGAGAGGGGATTGGCACCGGGATTGGTACCAGGACTGGCACCGAGGGGCCAGGGCAGCCCAGCAATGCCGGCAGCTGGGCCCGGAGAACGGAGCCGCACATCCCGGCCCTGCAGCCCCTCCTTACCCCCCCAGGACCCCT
>NW_005054648.1:4600-5536 GCF_000277835.1 Geospiza fortis | reverse complement strand
GCTCGGGTTTCTGCGCCTCTTCCTCCTCAGTGCGTCACGGGTGGAGGAGGAGGGAGAGAAAGAAGCGGCGGAGATGCCCCTCGGTGCCGAGCCTGCGGGGGGTTTTCATTCCTTTCATGGAATCCAGAATGGTTTGGGTGGGAAGGTACCCCAAAGCTCTCCATTTCCACCCCTGCCATAGTTAAGGACGGGACACCTTCCACTGTCTCAGGTTGCCCCGTCCACCTGGCCTTGGACGCTGCCAGGGAATTCAGACAAGATCCGAGCCTGTTTCAAATGAGGCTGGTTACAGAAATACCAAAGAAACGCCTGGAAATGATGAAGTGAGTAATTTCAAAAGCACTCAAAGCCACGGGACGAGTCTGTCCGGCTGTGCCCGTCACAGCGACGCGCGGAGCCGGGGGAGGGCAGCGCCTCTGGCTTGGATCTTCAGGGCCGAAGCGTTCCGGCCCCGAGTCCAGTGACGCACAGCCTGCCCCGGAGCCTGCCGGTGCCGTCAACTCCGGTGGTGCCCGGCTGGGTCGGAATCTGGCACCTCCCAGTCCGTGGTCGGGCGGAAGGAAGGATTTCCTGTGCCGGGGCGGGTCAGAGCTGGCGATTTCCCGGGACAGAGCTGGCGAACCTCTCTAGATAGAGCGCCAGTGATCCCCCAGGATACCGGCGGTAATCTCTCGGGATAACAGCTGTGATCTCCCAGTTTGGAGCTTGTGATCTCCTGGGATAACAGCAGTAGGCCCCCAGGACAACAGCACTGATTTCCTGGGATGACAGCCGTGATCTCCCAGTTTGGAGTTTGTGATCTGCTGCGACAGAATCGCCATTTACCTTTCTGGAGCCAGGCGGGGTACGAACCGGTAACCCCGAGGTTCCCGGCCCAGAGCGCTGTCCCTGCGCCATCCTCCAGGCGCGCCCCCCCCCCCCCCCACCCCACTGCCC
>NW_005054648.1:422-4588 GCF_000277835.1 Geospiza fortis | reverse complement strand
AGCGCCGCCGCCTTCGGGGCTGCGGCTCAGAGGTTCGAGCCCCGGGGCTGCCTAGACGGTGAACTGTGGCATCGTAGCCGCCTAACCGGCCTGGCCTGGAGTTCAGAGCCTGGAGGAAACAGCTCAGCGCGGCTGTGACTGCTAGGAACGCGTTATGCACATTATTCACTGTGTAAATTAAGGGAAGTTACTACTACAGGAAAAACTCGAGCTGCAGCTGTTGAGTTTGTGTGTTTCCTGCAGAACTCAGGTGCGCAGAGTGGAAAAATGGGCGTTCAGGCTTGGCAAAACATTGCCAAGTAAATTCCAACACTTCAGAGGGGTAAGAAAAGCACTCCATGGTTTGTGAATTAGGAATAGGTGGAGGAAAAAAGGGTGAAAAAGCAACAAAAGAGGAGGGGGCACCTGGAGTTGAACCAGGGACCTCTTGATCTGCAGTCAAATGCTCTACCACTGAGCTATACCCCCTGGGATACCTTCTGCACCTGGGAGATTGAAGATCATTTCTTGGGAAAGAAAAACCTTTTGTTGTTCATGAATTGGATTTCTTTCCTTGACAGCTCCCTGTGCAGCTCAGGGAGTGCCTGGTAAAGCTACAGGGAGTTAAATGTGATAAATGATGGTAAAAATGAGAAATTCAGGTCAATCTGATGCCTGCAGTGAATTTCAAACACAGAAAAGCTCACACAGGCGGGGAGTGGTTCTCACACAGGGCACAACCCCTGCAGTTCCCCAACACTCAGGGATTGCATTCTGGAGCTCAGAACCAATTCCGAGTGCACAGAGCCAGCTCACAGCTCCTGCTAGAGCTCTCCACGTGTTTTCTGGGAAAGATTTGGGCAAAAGGCAGGTGGAAAGAGGAAAAGAAGAGGGGGCACCTGGAGTTGAACCAGGGACCTCTTGATCTGCAGTCAAATGCTCTACCACTGAGCTATACCCCCCTGGGCCACCTCCTGCGCCTGGGAGATTGAAAATCATTTCTTGGGAAAGAAAAATCTTTTGTTGTTCATGAATTGGATTTCTTTCCTTGACAGCTCTAGGGAGTGCCTGGTAAAGCTACATGGAGTTAAATGTGATAAATGATGGCAAAATGAAATTTTACTTAAAATTTAATAAATAAAATAAGTAATTAAGAAATCAAATAAAATAGTTTAATAAATAAGATAAAAAAGAAATTCTGTTGGTGGTTACAGAGAATTAAGGACAAAGAAGAGCACACACAGACAGTGAGTGGTTAGAGCAGAACCCCAAACCTTTTCCAGCTGAGCCTCTGTTCCTTGGATGCTGGAGCTCAGAACCAAGACCCCACAAGCTCAGAGCTCTCCATGGATTTTTCCTGTGGCAAATTTTTGGCAAAAGGCAGGTGGAAAGAGGAAAAGAAGAGGGGGCACCTGGAGTTGAACCAGGGACCTCTTGATCTGCAGTCAAATGCTCTACCACTGAGCTATACCCCCTGTTCCCTGCCCAGCAATATAAAATATTTCAAGGATGTTTTTTTCCAAATCCCTGAATTTTCTGTGCCTGAGGATTTGGTTCTTGCTGCAGAACCTGTGGGGCAGCAGCAGCCATGGTGTCACTGCACTCCAGCATGGGTCCTTGGCCCAGTTCCTCCCTAGCTCCTTCCCTTCCCTTCCTGGGAAAAAATATAAGAAATAATGAAAAATTACAAGTGCAAAAATTATAAGAAGTGGAAAAATTATAAGAAAAAGGCCTGATAAAATCAGGTCTGCTCTGTTATGTTGTAATTTCTTCTAAGGAAAGCCTGCAGCTTGCAGGTTCCCATGTCAAAGCAATCCTCTGTGAGCAGTTGGTCACCATAACAATCTATTCCTTTGTGAAAAAACAACCTACACCTGCATAAACTGTTTTTACACTGTTAGAAAAATGAAAATTATGTCTCACAAACAACTTTTCCTGCATGTACCCACTGGGGGATTAAGTGACCAATCAATACAGAATAACAACTTGATACTAACCAATAATTGGCAAGAGAGCTGCTGACCCATTAGAGTCACACATGAGGTCTGTTAAACTGTATATAAACGGTATTAAATGTATTAAATTGTATAAAAATGTATAAAATGTATAAAAACATAACTTTATTAGTTATGTGAATAAAGAATGGGCATTTTCCATCATGAAGAAAATGGAGTCCTAAGTGGTTTATTCCAATACCTTCCCAGTCCCAGTCTGTCCCCTGAGTGCTCTGAACCTAGGAGTCCCTGACATTTTCCCCCAGCTTTCATCTCTCTCTGCAACAGGGAAAAGAATGAGCAGGAGAATACGCTGAGCTGCCATTCCAGTGACCACACCCCCAAAATCCCCAGGGAAAAGCAGCAAAAGAGGAGGGGGCACCTGGAGTTGAACCAGGGACCTCTTGATCTGCAGTCAAATGCTCTACCACTGAGCTATACCCCCTGCAACACCTCCTGCATCTGGGAGATTGAGAATCATTTCTTGGGAAAGAAAAGCCTTTTGCTGTTCATGAATTGGATTTCTTTCCTTGACACCCCCCTGTGCACCTTAATGTACCTACCAAAGGCTGTACATGGACTTAAATGTAATAAATGGTGGTAAAAATGAGGAATTCTGGTAGATCTGATGTCTACAGAGAATTAAGGACAGGCAAAGCTCACACAGACAGTGAGTGGTCACTCAGACAAAGAACAACCCCTGCACTTCCCCAACACTCAGGGCCTCCTTCCTTACACTCAGGGCCTCCTTCCTTACGTGCTGGAGCTCAGAACCAACTCCGAGTGCACAGCACAAGCTCAGAGCTCTCCATGGATTTTTCCTGTGGCAAATTTTTGGCAAAAGGAAGAAAAAAAAGAGGGAGTACCTGGAGTTGAGCCAGGGACCTCTTGATCTGCAGTCAAATGCTCTACCACTGAACTATACCCCCTCATGGGGTGATTTAACCAGGGACATTGAAAAACGTTTCCTGGGAAAGAGAGAAAGTTTTTCCTTCTGTGGGTGGCATCTCTGTCCTTGACATCTCCTGTGCAGCCCAATGTCCCTGGTGAAGGTACAGGGAGTTAAATGGGATAAAAGATGGCAAGTGTGTTTCCTTTCATTCCATTTCCCATTCCTGATCCAGTCCGGGATTTCCCCCACTCCATGTCCTGGCTGGATCCAGTTCAGGTTTCCTCCCATTCTGTATACTGGCTATTATCCAGTCCGGGTTTTCCTCCCGACCATATCCCACCCGGATCCCATCCAGGTTTTCACCCATTCCATCTATCAGCTGCAATCCAGTCCAGGTTTTCTCCAAAAATCCATATTCCAGCCATGATCCAGTGCAGGTTTTCCAGGTCTCCACCCGGATCCAGTATGGGTTTTCTTCCATTCCTATCACATCCAAATCCTGTCCAGGTGTTCCTCTCTTCCATTTCCTGACCCCGATCCAGTCTGGGTTTTGCGATTTTGCTCCATTCCGTATCCTGCCTCTAATCCAGTCCCAGGTATTCCCCATTCTGGATTCCAGCCCAGATCCCGTAGAGTATTTTTAGGGTTTTGGAGGGAATTTTTAGGTGTTTTTAGGGTCTTATCAGGGCATTTTAAGGATTTTTGAGGTTGTTTTAGAGCTCTTTTTGGACTATTTAGGGTATATTTAGGGATTTTTAAAGGTTCTTTGGGGATTTTTACAGGTGTTTTAGGGGTTTTTTAAAAGTAGGGTATTTTCAGTGTATTCTAACAGTATTCTGAGGCTATTTTTAGGTTTTCATGGGGTTTTTAAGACATTCTGAAGATTAAGGGGTTTTCAGAGAATTTTGAGGTTTTTTTAGGGTCTTTTCATGGCACAACACATGGAGGCTGAGGGGCAGCTTGAGGGGCACTGTGGGGGCTTGAGGGTGACAGAGGCTGGGAGCTGAGGGAGGAACAGGGAGAGGGAACAGTGGGTGACACACAGAGATGCTGAGGGTGGCAGGGGCAGCTGTAGGGTGACACAGAGAAGCTGGGGGCTGAGGGGCAAAGGAGAGGGGTTAAGGGTGACACACAGGAGCTGAGGGCTGGGGGGCAGAGGGACCGGTTGAGGGGTAAAGGGAGAGGGCTTGAGGGCTGGACAGTCCAGTGGAGATCAGGGGTACAGGGTACAGCTGTACCACCCCTCACCCCAGCCCTAACCTCAGCCTAACCAGCCCCCCTAAAAACAGCCTTTTCCCCCA
>NW_005054648.1:0-65 GCF_000277835.1 Geospiza fortis | reverse complement strand
GGTTGCAAGTTTTAGACCCAGCTAAGTTGTTGCGCTCAGGTTAGATGCCTCCCAGACCCAAGCTG
>NW_005054647.1:326658-327049 GCF_000277835.1 Geospiza fortis | reverse complement strand
CCCTACAATAAACAAACACCAGGATCTATTTTAGAGAGACCCTACAACAGATAAATACCAAGAGCTCTTTGGGAAGACCCCACAAAGGCAGAGCAGTGGGGGGAGCCCCAGGGTGACCCCACAACAACAAAAGGCCCTGAAATAACAAATAAACCCCACAACGCACAGGACCCGCCCTGGGGACACCCTGGGCACAGCTGGCCCTGGCCCCAGGTGCCACCAACCTGGGCTGGGGCAGGAGGGGACGCAGAGGGGACCCTGGGGACACAGTGGCACCTGAGGAGGGGACATGGTGGCCGCTGGCAGGGGCCTGGCAGCCAGCGTCACTGCAGGGCCACCCCGCCTGCTGCTGAAGGGGACCGGTGGCAAAGTGACACCCGGGGGCCCGCGG
>NW_005054647.1:322185-322915 GCF_000277835.1 Geospiza fortis | reverse complement strand
CGGTGCCCGGTGCCATGCCCGGTGCCCGGTGCCATGGCAGTGCCCGTGTCCCCGCAGGCCGCGGGCTGAAGTCGCACGCCTACATCCACAGCGTGCAGCTGAGCCACCACGTGTTCCTCAACCTGCACACGCTCAAGTTCTACTGCCTGCCCGACAACTACGAGATCATCGACTCCTCCCTCGAGGACATCACGGTGCGGGCTCTGCCCCACATCTCAGGGTTTGGGTGGGGGTCACCCCACATCTCAGGGGTTTGGGGTGAGATCTGAGGGGCTCAGGTTGGGGTCTCCCCCAGCTCTGAGGGGCTCAGGTTGGGGTCTCCCCCAGCTCTGAGGGGCTCAGGTTGGGGTCCCCAGCTCTGAGGGCTCTGTCCCCCCGCAGTACGTGCTGAAGCCCACGTTCACAGCCCAGCACATCACCCACCTGGACAAGCAGGCCAAGCTGTCCCGGGCCTACGATGGCACCACGTACCTGCCCGGCATCGTGGGGCTCAACAACATCAAGGCCAACGACTACGCCAACGCTGTGCTCCAGGTGACACCGGGGTTAAAAACGGGCTGCCAAACCCCTCTGTGGGGCCGGCAGGGATCCTCCCCACCTCTGGAAGCTTTCCAGCTCAGGCTGTTTGGGATTCCCCCCTCACAGCAGTGCAGGGTCGGCCCCAAACCCCCCCAGCTCCCCTCCCATAGGGGTCCCGGGGCTGAAGCCCCCTGCTGTGCCCCCAGGCCCT
>NW_005054647.1:319614-321141 GCF_000277835.1 Geospiza fortis | reverse complement strand
GCGAGGGCAGGTGAGTGGTGGGGAGGTTCAGGGGGGCTGACGGATCCAGTGGGGGTGTTGGGTCCAAGGGGGATGTGGGGTCCAGCTGGGGTGTGATGGAGCCAGCAGAGCTGATGTGCCCCTCGGGTCTGCTCTGTGGCCCACGGGTGCCCCCAGCCCGCCGAGGAGAAGGCGCAGCTCCTGCAGAACAGCGAGTACCAGGAGCGCATGGTGGAGTCCACGTTCCTGTACCTGACCCTGGACCTGCCCACGGCGCCGCTCTACAAGGACGAGAAGGAGCAGCTGATCATCCCCCAGGTGCCCCTGTTCAGCATCCTGGCCAAGTTCAACGGCAGCACCGAGAAGGAGTACAAGACCTACAAGGAGAACTTCCTGAAGCGCTTCCAGCTGACGCGCCTGCCGCCCTACCTCATCTTCTGCATCAAGCGCTTCACCAAGAACAACTTCTTCGTGGAGAAGAACCCCACCATCGTCAACTTCCCCATCACGTGAGCCCTGGGGAGGGGGCTCGGGGGGCTGGGAGCTTGTGGGGGGGTTAAAAGTGTCCAAGAGGAGAGTGGAGGTATCTTGGGGACAGTTAAAGGCATCTAGAGGGGATTTTAAATGCCTGTGAGATGCTGGAAACATCTAGAAGGGCTTTGGAAGCACCTGTGCTGGGAGAGTAGAAGTGTCCAGGGATTTGAAGGTGTCTGGGGTGGTATGGGGGTGTCTAGAGGGGCTTTGTAGGCATCCAGGTGGGCTTTGAGTGGTTTTTAGGCATCAGAAAGGGGTTTGAAGGCACCTGGGGGTGTCGGGGAGTTGGTAACATCTGGGAAGAGGGGGATGTGGATATGTGAGGGCTGTGTTGGGCACCTGGGGGTTGCAGCAGCCCAGGCGGGGTGCCTGAGGGGGCTGTGGGTGCCCAGGAACGTGGACCTGCGGGAGTACCTGTCGGAGGAGGTGCAGGCCGCGCACTCCCACACCACCTACGACCTCATCGCCAACATCGTGCACGACGGGAAGCCCTCGGAGGGCTCCTACCGCATCCACGTCCTGCACCACGTGAGTGTCCCCTCCCCGGGGGGCTGGGGGGCCGCGGGGACCCCCCCAAGTCACCCCGTCCCCTCCCGGGTCCTGGCAGGGCACAGGGAAGTGGTACGAGCTGCAGGACCTGCAGGTGACCGACATCCTGCCCCAGATGATCACCCTGTCCGAGGCCTACATCCAGGTGAGGGGGGACCCCCAGAATGTGCTGTGACACCCCCTCAACGTCCCCCGCACCCCCAAACATCCTCCTGAGCCCCCCCAACCCCTCCTGCTCTCTGCAGATCTGGAAGCGACGCGAGGAGGACGACACGAATCAACAGCAAGGCGCCTGAGAGCATTGGGGACACCCAAACCCCCCTTGGGGACACCCGAACCCCCTTGGGGACACCCAAACCCCCCTGGGGACACCCAAACCCCCTGGGGACACCCAAACCCCCCTTGGGGACACCCAAAATCCCCTTGGGGACACCCAAAACCCCTTGGGCCACCCAAACCAGATCG
>NW_005054647.1:318597-319044 GCF_000277835.1 Geospiza fortis | reverse complement strand
CCCGCGCCGCCTCCGGGCCCGAGCACCAGAAGATGGGGCCCAGGGCACAGGGGCCCAGGGACAGGGACAGCGCAGGGACAGTGGCACCTTTGGGGTCCTGGGGGAGACACAGCCATGAGGGGCTCCCCCAAGGGTGGGGGCACCTCCAGGACCCCTCCCCAGGCTGTGCCTCGTGTGCTCTGGCACTGTGCTCTGGAGGGAGGGTGGCACTGGCTGGGGAGCTCAGTGTGTCCCCAGGGGTGACAGGGCTGTGACAGTCAGGGTGTGTCCCCAAGGGCTGTGGCACTCAGGGTGTGTCCCCAAGGGCTGCACCAGCGTTTGTGTCCCTGGCATGGCTCCCGGGGACCGCGACACTCAGGGCTGTGTCCTGGGGGCTGTGACACTCCCGGACGTGTCCCCTCAGTGTTGTGCCACCCTGGGTGCCCTGTCACCTCCTGGGGACCGTCC
>NW_005054647.1:317704-318161 GCF_000277835.1 Geospiza fortis | reverse complement strand
AGCCCCGCTGTCCTCCTGTCCCCGTACCTGCAGGCGGCTGCCAGGCCCCTCAAGGATGGGCACAGCCCCGGGCCCTTCAGGACAGAGCTTCAGCTTGGCACAGACCTTCAGGGAGTCCTGCGGGCACACAGTGTGACACGGCTGTCCCCAAAGCCCGGGGAGGCCCTGGGTGCCACGCTGTGCCCACTGCCCCCGCGTGTCCCTGGGGGCCACAGTGTCCCCAGAGCCCCTCCCGTGTGCCCCGGTGGCACCCACGAGGCGCCAGAGGTCACAGATGGGTCACGGACACGCCACGGAGCCGGCTCCTCACACAGGGTCCCCGGGACGGGGAGATTGGGGCTCACCAACCCCGCCACCTGATCCAGCACCAGGGCACCGCCAGGGACAGGGACAGGGACAGGGAAAGCTACAGTGACACCCACACTCACAGTGACACCCATGACACCCACAGTGACAG
>NW_005054647.1:317017-317614 GCF_000277835.1 Geospiza fortis | reverse complement strand
GGGTCACAGATGGGTCGCGGACACGCCACGGAGCCGGCTCCTCACACAGGGTCCCCGGGACGGGGAGATTGGGGCTCACCAACCCCGCCACCTGATCCAGCACCAGGGCACCGCCAGGGACAGGGACAGGGACAGGGAAAGCTACAGCGACACCCACACTCACAGTGACACCCATGACACACCCACAGTGACAGCCACAGTGACAGCCACAGTGACAGCCACCACTGCCATACTCACCACCACCACACCCCAGCCCCACCTGTCACCACTGGTGCCCACGGGTGGCACCTGTGGCCATAGCACACACGATGGCACCCACCCTGTCACCGCAGCCCTGTGGCACCCAGTGACGCCTGCCACCGTCCCAGCACCCGCAGGGACACGCATGGTGGCATCTGGGACCGTGGCACCCTCAGTGGCAGCCACCACCTCATCAGCCACAGGGGCACTCCCAGTGCCCAGTGGCACTTGCTGGCACCCACCGTGACACCCGGTGGCACCTGTGCCCGGGGCCCCCACGGTGACACTCCCAATGGCTGTCCCCCACCCCAGTGGCACCTGTCCCCCCCCACGTGGCCCCTGGCTGTCCCTGCTGTC
>NW_005054647.1:313194-315165 GCF_000277835.1 Geospiza fortis | reverse complement strand
GAAGAGCTCCCAAAAAACGAGAAAAAAAAAAAAAAAAAAAAAAAGAAAAAAAAAAGAAAAAAGCACCATTCTATTGGCTTGCCACGGGGGTTCAGCCCTGCAGTGGGATATTTACATTTACAGCAGGAACGGCTGGAAATGGGAGCTGAGCCCCTCCCAGCTGGGCTGGAGCCACTGCTTGGGGAGAGCAGAAAGACCAGAAAAAAAGGAGGGGAAAATACAAATAATCAGAGGTGTCCCAAAGAATAACAAAGGAAAGCTTGAGTGGGGACGGGGTGAACCCGCTGGAAAAATCAAGGATGAAAAGAAAAGGACATTTTGGTGCTTCCTGGGAGCTGGTGGTTTGGGATCTGCATTCCAAAAGGAAAAAGAAAGGAAAACCAGCCCCAAAAATGGGTGGGTTTGGTTCCCACCCGTCCGTGCCCCGATCCGACTCCCCCCACTCCCTGGGTTTTTTATTTTTGTCACAACCTATAAAAAAGTCCTTCCTGCAGCTTATTTGATAGGAATGCTGGTGGATCAGTGAATTCCAGGAGAAGGCTGGCACCGCCCCTGGGACCCGGGGGATTCCGGGTTAGTGCAGAGTTCTGGGGGCCCTGGAGCAGCCCCGCAGTGCAAAGGGCTGGGCAGGGTCAGCCTGGGCCAGGAGCGGGAAAAAGGGGAAAAAGGCATTGGGAGCTCAGAAAGGCACAAAGCTGCCAAAACCCCTCACGTGTGCTGAGGCCAAGCCTTCAGAATGCCCCAAACCAACCAAAAATCAACGCTTGGTACCTCTGGAAGGGCCTTCCCAGCGCTGGGAAGCACCTGCCCAGAGCTGGGATTCCCCAGTGAAGGCAAAGCCACCCCAGCAGCTGGCATTCCTCTTTTTCTCTATGTTTTCCACCTTTTTGCCTTTTTTCCCCTCTTTTTGCCCACGCAGGGGTTGAGCTCAGGTGCCCAGGGTCTGTGACAATGCCAGAGGGTGGAAAATTCCAGCAGCTTTGAAGGAAAATTCCTTGTGGTTTGGGTTTGGTTTTTTTTCCTCTCTTATGAGCCAGGACATGGAAAAAAAAGAGCCAGAATCTGGGGGATTTGGGCAACTTGTGGGGTATGGGAAGGGAAGGGAAGGGAAGGGAAGGGAAGGGAAGGGAAGGGAAGGGAAGGGAAGGGAAGGGAAGGGAAGGGAAGGGAAGGGAAGGAAAGGAAAGGAAAGGAAAGGAAAGGAAAGGAAAGGAAAGGAAAGGAAAGGAAAGGAAAGGAAAATGAGAAAGGGGGGAAGGGGAACAGAAAAGGAGAAAAGAAGGGAAGGAAAACAAGGGGGAGGAGAAAAGGGAAACAAGAAAAGGAAAAGAGGAAAGGGATAAGGAGGAAAGGAAAGGGGAAAGGACACAGGAAAGGAAAGGAAGCACCGGAGTCTCCCGCTGCCCGTCCATCCCCTCGCACTCCACGGAGCATCCCGCTGCCTTTCAGCACCTGCATTCCCTGAGAGGCGCCGGCAGAGGGTCAGGGCTCTGTGCCAGCCCCGGGAGGGCTCCCGGGCCCCTCAGCCCGGCCTGGCCGGCCCCAGGGGCTGGGAAAGCCGCGGAGCAGCCCGAGGGGAAAGGGAAGGTGCTGCAAGCAGAGCTCTCCACGTCTCCACAAGCAAAAAGGGCTGGGAATGCTCCTCCAGTGCGCTGGGGAACGAATCCACACCACGGCTGGGAACGCCCCTCCCTGTGGCGGCTTCTGGAACCTTCCAGGAGCCCGGACCGATCCCGGGCGGGGGGAGAGGGAGAATCCCGCGGGGTTATTGCTGAGCAGAGGCATCATCTTTGTGCTGAAGGGGTGGAGAGAGGCCCCGGGCTCCCTCCGAGGTAGAAGAAGCTGTCCCCGAGAGGACGGGGAGGGAATTCCAGGGCTCTGCAAGGCCGTGCCAGCTCCAGGAGGCGGCACAGGAGCCCAGGGCTCTGAGCGGCCCAGCCAGGAACGCTCCGGGGCCGGGCAGGGCTGCGC
>NW_005054647.1:311656-312469 GCF_000277835.1 Geospiza fortis | reverse complement strand
GCCGCTGCTCCCGCTGCAGCTGCTCGATCTGGTGCAGGGCACGGCGCTCCTGGTCCTCCAGCTTCTGCGGGGACACGGCACCCTGAGCCCGGGATTCCCTCGGAGCCACCCGGGACAGAGCACTCTGAACCTGAGATTTCCTTGGAGCCACCTGGGATTCCCTTGGAGCCACCCAGCATTCCCACCCAGTCCACGTCAATTCCCAAGGGGCTCCCATCTTCAGCACACGTGGGATGTGGATGGAGCCATACGGATTCCTCCCAGTCATCCCAGCCCAATTCAGAACTCCCCCAGTTACCCCAGCCCCATCCCAGGGCTCTCCCAGTCACCCCAGCGCTCTCCCAGCCCATGCCCCATCCTGGGCTGCTGCTCCCAGCCCCCCCCCGGTGCTGGCTCCCATTCGGGGCTCACCTGGATGTGCAGCCTGGCCCTGGTGAGGAGGCTGAGCGTGGTGTGCCGCCCGGCCGCTGCGCCCAGGGGCACCAGCCCCTTCAGCCTCTCCAGGCACAGCCGGAGCTGGGCACGCCTGCAACGGGAGCACACAGCTGCCTCAGCTCCCCGAGGGCCATCCCCACCCCACTGCTGGGGAAAACGGGGTGCTGGGAGCTCAACCCCACCGGGAGCCTCCCCAGCCCCCGTGGGCTCCCAGAAACTGGGGCAGAATGCAGCCAGGCAAAAGGAAAAGCTCCTGGATAAACCCTGCTGGCTGCTGGGGGATCCCAGGCAGCAAAATGCCAACGAGCTCGGGATTCTGGGTGAGAATATCCACTTTTGGTCATTCTCCTCCATCTCAGGTTCCTGTGTGGTTCCTGC
>NW_005054647.1:309306-311640 GCF_000277835.1 Geospiza fortis | reverse complement strand
AGGCTAGCACCCAGCTGCACACCCCTTGGGAGTGCTCCCTTTCCCTATTTTTAGTAGGAACAGGGTGGTTTGGGATACAAAAGCCCCAGATCCCTGCAGGAGCGCTGGCTGTTCTCCAGGAATCCTCCCTCTTCCTGTAACATCTGGGTTTTCTCTGCTTTACCAGGTTAGTGCAGGAGGGAAGCTCCAGCTCCTGGAGGAAATCCCTGTTTGTGCTGGACAAAGCAGCAGATCCCAGATTCCCCGTGCTCCCAGCAGATCCCAGATTCCCCGAGTCCATTCCCAACCCCGAGATGTAGGTCAGGTCCTTGGGAAGGGGTTGTAACACCCATCCCTGAACCACCTGATCCCGGGCAGCTCCGAAGGGATTTTGCAAGGACCTGCTGGTCTTGTTTGGGATATGCTGGGAGGGAACAGGGATTTCCTCACCCAAAGGGCCTCGGGATGGCAACACAGCCAAAAAAGTGGGATTTACTTGGGGTAAATCCCAAACTCCAGCTGGCTCAAAGATGAGCCTGTGAAAAGATAATTTTCCTGGATAAGCAGGGCTGTGGAGATGGATGCCATTCCCAACAACCAAGGACAGGGGATGCTTTAATCCCTGGTGTCCTTTATCCCCTTCCTTCCCTCCCAGGCCATCTCAGGATGGTGGAACAGCCCTGGAAAAGCAATAATTGCCCCCAGCCCAGCTCCTGACACCCCCTGGCACTCACCTGTTCTTTTCCATCTCATTGTGTGTCGACCTGGAATGGAAGGAAGAAGTTATTAACTCCCCTGGCTGATTAGGGATTAGCAGTTGGGATTAACATGTGGGAATTAGCAAAGGCTCCCTGCAAAAGCTGCACACCCGGGGGGCTCCCACAGCTCCACACCCAGGGATGCAAGTGCCAGTAAAAGGGTCGGGAAAACCATGAAATGGGATTTTAAACCAGAGACTCCTGAGTTTTCGAGCTGGGGTTGGCATCAACAGCTCACCCCTGCCCCTCAAACCAGGAACACAAATTGGAAAAAGCCTTTCCTGTGTCCAGCAGCACCGAGCAGCTCTGGAGGAGACCCCAAACACAGGAAACCCACAACAAACCCCCCTGGAGGTCCCAACTTCCACAGAGCTGGGAAAGGGTGGAAAACAAGCCAGGGCTGGCTCTCCCTGCTCTGAAATCCAGGAGGAAGGCACAATCCCAGGGAGGAGCTGCTCCCCTGCCCTGACTTCCTAACACCTCCAGCAGCTCCACTCCACTTTGGGGAAAAATGTTGTTATGTGCCTGAAAACATCACCTGGGAATAACCCAGAGGCTGCTTGGATGGGGACGTCCACTGGGATGGCCCTGGGGGGGCTGGGAGTGCTGGAAAAACCAGGGGTGGCACCAAAGGGAAACCAGGGGTGGCACCAAAGGGAAAATGAGGGATGGCACCAAAGGGAAAGCAGGGATGTCACCACCACAGCAGTGGGAGATGCTCCCCAAGGTCTCCTTCCCTTTTCCAGCCCTTCCTGCTGGATCACCCTGCTCCAGTGGCTTGTGGGCTCCATCTCCCACGTCCCCAGAATTGTCCCATCCCAGCAGGGACATTTCCCACTCCAGGGGGATTGTCCTGGCACACTGGAAGGGCTCAGCTCCTGGGCAGGGTCTCCTTTCCATTTCTCCCTGGATAAATGTGTCACACCCAGCCCTTTACCAAGGGGCTGCCATGGGCTGCAGCTTTATGAGTTTTCCTTGATTCTAAATTATCTAAACATTTCCTGACCATGGGGTGAAGCTCCCATCACCTCCACAATCACTAATTACAAATCCATCCCCTCTTCTGCCTGGATCCTTCCTGGAATGGCTCTTTTCTCTTCAGGACTTGCATTCACCATCACCAATATTTAGAGGGAAAAAACCCGAATGGATTGATGGATTTAAATTCTGGATAAAACAAACAGGGACAGAGGGGCTGGCAGCCTCACCCCGGGGCAGGTGGAGCTCCCACATCCTCTCCAGAGCCACCTCATGCCCACAGAGCCACTGGTTTGGATTCCCAGCACTCTGAACCTCAGCTGATCACCAGCTTTCCCTTCGGAATCTGCTGTTTTATCCCTGAAAACCCCAACAGACCGACCCAAAGCAAACCAAACATCCCCAGCAGGAAGCCCGCAGTGAGTGCAGGCAGGACAAACCCCGGATTGCCCCGGAGCCCGGGTGATTCTGCCCCTCGAGGGGCACCGGGAATCGCACACTGCCAAAGGTCGGGGCGGCGGCGCCGCGCGGCCGGCAGCGCTCCGAGCAGGAACAGGTGACAAGGTGACAGATGCGCTGCCACCGGCAGCCGGCTCCTCCTGGCCCCGGGCACGGGCCG
>NW_005054647.1:306047-308035 GCF_000277835.1 Geospiza fortis | reverse complement strand
GGGGCCCCGCCCACACGACCGGCACCGCCCCGCTGGCCGCACGCTCTGCCCTGACTCACTTCCTGCCGCTCAGCCAATGGCGAGGCCGGACGGGGAGGGGGCGAGGCCTCGGCTACGTCGGGCAACGTAAGCACGGACAGGGACAGAGAGAGGGACAGGGACCCCCGGGATGGGGACAGACCCCCGGGATGGGGACAGGGATGGGGACCCCGGGATGGGGACAGGGACCCCCACAGAGCCAGGACCCCCACGCCAGGGCAGTGACACCCCCGGGCAGGGTCCCCCTGTGCAGGGAGCACCTTGGGACCCCCAAATCAAGAACCACCCCCAAGCCCGGGCAGGGCTCAGAGCACCCAAATCCCCTCCCAAAACACCCCAGATCCCACTGCCCCCCCGGGGGCTCCCAGCCCCAAAATCTCTGTCCACCCCACGGATTTGTGCCAGGGGGAATGCAGGCCCTGCTTTATCTCTGAATAATGAAAATTAAAGGAAAAAGTACATCTGGGGTTTTATTAACAGGGAAACAAACCAAAACTGGGGAGAACACAGCAAAATCCCAGCCAGAAACTGACCTTTGTTGTAAAAAAAAACCAACAAAACAAATATCTGGGAACTCGTGGAGGCTCTGGATGTGGGATTTGTTGGGAATAACCCAAATTCCACTGGAATCCAGCACGGGAGCCAGCCAGGAGAGTGCAGGGAAGAGAAATCCTTCCGTGGTGGGAGCCTGTGCCAGCGTCAGGCGATGAAATCCAGGGGCCTGTTGAATCCTCCTTTTCTGTTCATGTATTGCCTGGGCGAGGATGGAGCCAGAGTCAGCCCCAAATCCGGGGAAATCGGGACAAAAACACCCAGGGGAGGCCACAGGGAACCCACGCGGGAAGCCAATTCCCCAGGGATTTGAGCAAAAGGAGGGCAGGAAGGCTCCCAGCGAGGAGCTGCTGCAGAGGAGCCCAGGTTCCAGCAGAAAGGGAGCAGAATTGACAGTCTGGGTGGTTTTTGGGGTGAGCAGGGTCGCTTGCCTCTGCTCTGGTCCTGCCCAGGCCTCACTGGGCACATCCCAGCAGTTCCTAAGGTGCTCCTCACTCCTCATCCTCCTGATTTCCCCATTCCCAGGGGATCTGGAGGGCTCTCACCTCTGCTTTTGAGCCTAAACCTCACCAAATTTCCATTTTCCCTGGAGGGTGAGACAGTGGCCACAGCTACCTCACAAAAACTCCTCTCTCCATCCCAAAGCAGGGGGACACACACCTGTACTTCCTCTTCTGGGACACGTTGATGGCGTAGGCATTGGCAGCACCATCCACCTTCTTCCCCTGAGGAGAAACGCCCCAAAATCCCATGGATTACCCCCAAACAGGGCAGCTGACCCCGCAGAGCCCCTGGAGTGGCGCTCACCTTGGTGGTATCAAAGGAGGCAAAACCCATCATCTTCATCATCTCGATCTCCTCCTCTGTCTTGCCCTGCAAATCCTCCTCTGGGGGAAGAAAATTGGGGACTGAGCAAACACGGATGTTGGGATTCCCAAAAATCCAGGTGTCCCTGGGCTGGCCCTGGTCCCGGGGGGCACCTGGGGGTGCTCCAAGATGGAAACCCCCCTCACCTGTGATCTGCCGCTCCTTCTTGGAGTCCTTGAGCTCCTTCTTCTCCTCATCCCGGCGCTCCTTGGGCCGTGCTGGTGACGAGGAGCTGGAGCGGTGCCGGCGCGGGGACCTGCTGAGGCACGGAGCTGGGGCTGCAATTCCCACCTGCAATCCCCACCTGGAGCTCCTGCTGTCCCCACGTCACCCAGGGTGCCCTCACCTAGATGTGCCCACCCCACGCTGGTGCCCTTGCCCTCACCTGGATCATCCCTGATATCACCCGGATCATCCCTGATATCACCTGGATGTCCCCACCCTCACCTGAATCATCCCTCCCCCTCACCTGGATGTCTCTGCCCTCACCTGGATCGCCTCCGGTGCGGGGAGCGGGAGCGGCTCCTCCT
>NW_005054647.1:305507-305999 GCF_000277835.1 Geospiza fortis | reverse complement strand
CGCTCTGCCCGGGGAAGGCTCAGCTGCTGCTCCCTGCCCGCTTCCCAAAGGGAATCCCACGGAAACCCCAGCACCGACCCGGGACTGCCCTTCCCACCCCGCTCAGGGACCCCTCTGGGCACCCGCAGGAGGCAAGGAGCAGCAGGAAAAATCCCCAGCTGGAGCGGGGGGAATGATCCAGGGGAATCACCCGCGGGGATCAGCCAGGAGGGGGTGATGGTCCCAAAAACTGAGCAAGGTGGAGAGGGGTGGGAGGGGGTGATGGTCCCAAAAACCGGAGCCAGGTGGAGAGGGGTGGGAGGAAAGGAAGAAAAGGAGAGGAGGAGGAAGTGGAAAAGAAGAAGAGAAGGAATAGAGAAGGATGAGGATGAAGAAGAGGAGAATGAGGGAGGCAGTCTCTGCTCTCCCCCAGAGCGAGGAACCGGGGCCTCCCCGCCCTGAGGGTCTCAGTCCCCCCTACCCCCGGCCCTTCCACCCCGATCTCCCCGAGCC
>NW_005054647.1:304507-304895 GCF_000277835.1 Geospiza fortis | reverse complement strand
CGTCCCTGAACCATGGCACCGTGCCGTCCTCACCCCATCCCCATTATCCCCTTCCCATCCCCATCCCCACCCCTCCCATTCCTATTCCTATCCCCATTCCCGTCTCCACCTTCTCCCTTGTCCCATCCCCATCATCCCCTTCCCATTCCCATCTCCACCTTCTCCCTTGTCCCATCCCCATCATCCCCTTCCCATTCCCACTTCCACCTCTATTCCCATCCCCATTCCCCACACCTATGTCCAGCCCATCACCATCTCCATCCCATCTCCATTCCCATCCCTCGGGCTCCGAGCGCTGCCGGGTGCCAAACACGGGGTTTATTTATTTACACCGGCGTTCCACGCGCTCCCGGCCGCGATTGTCACACGCGGGGGGACGTGCCACCCC
>NW_005054647.1:301875-304352 GCF_000277835.1 Geospiza fortis | reverse complement strand
GAGCCCCGCGGGACTCGCCCTTCCCCGCTGCCAGGGTGGGACCTGCCTCTGTTTTCCAGCGGGGGTGCGGATCAGGGATTTGCCCCCACCCTGAGCCTTGCTGGAGCGAGGGGAAGGGGAGGCGGGGAGGTGGGCTGGGGGGAATTACCCGAGGGGTGGTCCTGGGGGGTGATCTTGGCTCTGTTTACCTCCATCGTGGTGATGATGGTGGCACTGGAGCCTTCGTCCCTTTCTACCTGGAATTTCATGGATGGGGAGGTCATCCCCAGGGTCCTCTGCAAAGCCAGTGGCCCTTGGGAAAAGGGGTGACAAAGGCCCTGGGCACACACCTTCAGGGACAGAGTGGGGACAAAACCCCTGGGGGAGCCCCCGGGTTGGGCTGGGGGTGTGGCAGTGCTGTCATTCAGGAATTGCCCCCAGGTGTGACAGTGCTACCCCAGGGAGGGGACACGGCTGTCTCTGCGGGCTCTGCTGCCCCGGGTCACCCAGGTGACAAAAATGGCCTCAAAGAGCCTCAGAATCAGTGGCAGTGAGGAACAGCCCCCCAGTGACAGGGTTGAGGGGCTCAGAGTGTCCCCTCGGTTTGAAACCACACTGATGGCATGCAGGGAAACCCTGCTGGGCTGGGGGAGCCCCAGATGGGGGTTCTGGGGTATCCCAAACCTCCTGGGCAGGGCTCCACGGACGCAGCAAGGCTCAGGGCGAGCACCCCAGGAAGGGGGGAGGGTTTGGGGCTGATCCCGGTGGTTTATCCCCAAATCCCAGCGCTGGAAGGGCTGTGGGGAGCGCGGGCAGGGCTGGGGCTCTTCCCGGGCAGGGGTGGCCAGGAGGCTGTAACGCTGGGAGGGAAGGGAACGCCAGGAAGGATGGAACTTGTGCTGGGAATTCCAGAGCTGGGAAAAGCAGGGGGCCGGCGTGGCCGCTGTGAGCTGGCAGCGTGTGTTCATCCCGAAGTAGCACTTAGTGAGTGAGTTTTGCTCAGTTTTAAATAACACAGACAAGTCCCGGAGGGGTGTGGGGTTCTTTTCCCTATTTTCCCAGGTGCGGGTCGTGCAGTGAGGTGGGGGCTTTTCCAGCGGTGGGAAATCCTGCTGCTCTTCCTTGGGTGGGGAAAACACGGGCTGGGGCTACCAGGAGAAGGGGAGGAAGTGGTTCTTGAGCCCACGGGGAGGAAGGTTTACAATCCGGGGAGGAAAAACCTCAGCTCCTCTTCAGGAAAAGCCTTCAGCTCGATCCTGTTCTCCTGGTGAAGCGATGGACAGTTTTCCCTGGGGATGAAGCCGGCGCCATTCCAGCAGAGCTTGAAACAGAAGGTGAAGAGAATAACCACGAAACACCCTTTTCTTCCTCAAACCAAGCAGATCTGGGCTCTGGTGGAGACAGTCCAGCCCTCGGCCCACGGTGTGGGAAGGGGCCGGAGCCCAGGAGGGAGAGGGGCAGGGAGGTGCAGCGGGAGCTTCCCCAGACGGGGACCACGGTCTCTCTGAGCCCGGTGACAGCCCCCAGAGGCGGGTGATAAGGGGGACGAGGTGCCTCGGGCCCGGGAAGCAGCCGGGTTCTGGGGTTTAGAGCCGCGCCTCGGGGTCCCGGCGATGCCAGGATCCCTGGTGAGGCCACAGGACACTCAGGACTCGATCTTTTCCTTCTTTTTGCCTTTTTTCAGGAAAGACGGGGTCCGGAATTTCTTCTTCTTTTTGGAGGGTGATTTGGAGGGTGAACCGTCGGGGGACACGGGGTTGCTGGTCACTGTCTCCTTCTCCTTGGGGGCATCCTGGTCGGCGTTGGTGGTTGTCCGGTCTGTCCCCCCTTTTCCAAGGTTTTCCTCGGTGCTTTGCTCCTCATCCTTCCCGTTCACCACCGCCGGTGGCTCCTTCTTGGCAGTGGGATCGGGGGGGGCTTGGCCACCATCGGCCTTCTTATCACCTTGGGGAGAGGGAGCAGGGAGTTGGGGCAGCAGCACCGCTGTTCTGGGGGGTTTATCCCCCAGAGGTGCAGTGGGGCCTGGGCAGGAGCGGGATTTGGCCTCCACGAGAGGAGAACGTTGGGATTTGATCCTGTCCTGCCACAGGCACCGCTCCCCGAGCCGCCCCCTCCCGGCGGGACAAGCGATGTGGGATGGAGAGCCGGGAAGAGGCAGCAGGAGAAGCAGGAAGCGACACCAGGGAGGGAGGGAGGGATTCCCCGGGGGGTTTCCTAAGGGATTTCCACGGAGACCGAAGATCCCCCCGAGCCCCTGTCCCTCGTCCGTCCGGGGTGGCCTCTCCGTACTTACTACGGCGCCAGGGATTCAGGGATAACTCCTTGGGTGACAGGCACACGGGGAGGAAAGAGAAAGGAGACGTTGTGGAGACAGACAGACAGACAGACGGACACCACGAGACACCATGGCAGAGCCAGCAGCCCCGAGCCGCGCCCCGGCACCCGCTGTGGGTGGGAACAGTGGGGCCCGGGCTGGGGGACAGGGCTGTCCCCTGCAC
>NW_005054647.1:301065-301299 GCF_000277835.1 Geospiza fortis | reverse complement strand
GCTCTGGGGGGGGAGCCCCGCTCTCCTCAGCTGCCGCGTCCTTCTCGCCTGCCACAGAGAGACACATGCTGGCCTCGGTCCCCTCGCTGCCACCCGCGGCCCTGGGGGCTTTGGGGTTTTCTCCTTCCCTGCAGGCGCTTCTTCCTCTCCACCTCCTGCTTGTACTCCTCCAGCTCCTGGTCCGTCAGCTGGCTGAAGGGGTTGGGGGGCTCTGGCTCGGGGGGGGCCTCCTCC
>NW_005054647.1:299890-300818 GCF_000277835.1 Geospiza fortis | reverse complement strand
GGTTTTGCTCGCGGATCTGTGGGGGAGGACAGGGCTGCATCCCCTCCCAGGGACAGGGCTGAGCGCCCCGAGACCCCGCTGCCCCCCGGCCCTGCCCACCTTGTTGCGCATCTCCAGCACCTCCTGCGGGTCCGTGTAGAGCGGCACGAACTGGTTGGGGTTCTCGATGCGGATCGGGGTCCCGCTGCTGCCCTTCTCCACCTCGTCTGCCCGCAGCCACTGCAAACCCAGGAACAGGTTTGGGGACGAGGAGACCCCAAAAAATGAAACTCGTATAGAGGGGAGACCCCGATGTAGAGGGGAAGCACCATAAGTGCAGGGAGACCCCAATAAACTCTCCTTGCATAGAAGGAAGAACTGACTGAATGCATCATGCTAAAAGGAGGATTCCAGTAATAGAGGAGGACCCCAAAAAAAGCATCTTGTGTAGAAGGGAGACCTTGATAAACAGGTGTTACATGGAGGAAAGACCCCAATAAATGCACCTTGCACAAGGGAGAGACCCCAGTAATAGAGGGGAGACCCTTATAAATAGGTCTTGTGTAGAAGGGAGACCCCCCATAAAAGGGAGACCCCAATAAAAGCATTTTATATAGAGGGGAGACCCTGACAAATGTGGGGAGATTCCAAACAATGCATCTTGTGTAGAGGGGAAACTGCAATAGATACATCTTATGTAGAGATCCTGATAATAAAGCAGAGACCCCAATAAATGTAACATAGAGGGGGACCCCAATAAATGAGGGGACCCCAATAAATGTATCTTGCATAGAAGGAAGCCCCAGTAAATGAGGAGACCCCAATAAATGCATCTTGCACAGAGAAGACCCCGATAAAGCCAATAGCACTTGGCCCCACAAGAATGAGGTGGCGATATTTCAAAATGATCATTTTTGCAGGATGCAGGTGGTCCCCAGGCCTCCCTACA
>NW_005054647.1:299141-299853 GCF_000277835.1 Geospiza fortis | reverse complement strand
GGACCCCCTCCACCTCCCTGGCCGTCCATCCCCAAGCCCCTGCCGCCCCCTCACCGTGGTCTTTGTCCTCTGGGCCCCGGCGCTGCCCTGCGCCTCCTCGGCCAGGCTGACCCTGGTGTAGGTGTTGGGGGTGTTGAGCCACCGCGTCTTCTCCTTCTGCTGCTTGTGGGCGTGCTGGCGCAGGGCGGGGGTCCCGGCGGGCTCCTCCTCGAACACGAAGGCCGTGACGGTGGCGGGGATCAGCACGTCGCTCTTGGGCTTGCTCTTCTCCTGCACGAAGGGGTAGCGGTACGTGTAGCCCGTGCGGTAGCCCTGGGGACACACGGAGGGGGAAATTGGGTGCCTGAGCACGGTTTTGTCACAGACAGGTAGAGATATTATAAAGAAAATGATTTATGAGTTCCCATAAAGAAGAGTTAGAGGAATGAGGAAACAGCTAGCACAGCAACCTATTTTAGTGAAAGAACCTTTTGCACCTGCATAAACTATAGGTCAGTGAGCAAGATATGTAAACATGTCTAAAAAGAGAAAATATTATTATATTCACTGGCCCTTAACAAGCACTGAACTGGGTTTCACTGCACTGCTGACCTGTTAGGTTTAACCCAGTGCACTCCGATATTGATATATAAATATTTATTTACATATAAAATACATCAACATAAAATATATTACATATATTTATATGTATATATAAATATATAAATGTATA
>NW_005054647.1:297522-298690 GCF_000277835.1 Geospiza fortis | reverse complement strand
CCCGCGCTCGCCAGCGCCGACACCTGCGGGGCACCGGGCACCGCTGGGCGGGGACAGCGCGGGACGGGCCCGCGGGCACCGCCGGGGGGGCACATGGGGGGAACGGGGCTGAGAGAGGGCACAGATCGGGGCAAGGGGATGGGACACTGGAGGGACTGAGAGATGGCGCATGAGGGAGGGAATGAGGCTGAGAGATGGCACAGATCGGGGCATGGAGGGGAAATGAGGGGCAGAGAGCTGGCACAGCTCAGGGCGTGCCCCTGGGCACTCTGGCTGAGCTGAGGCTGACACAGCTCGGGGCATGGGGAGGAACGAGGCAGAGAGCTGGCACAGCTCAGGGAACAGGGATGGAAACGAGAGGCTCAGACCTGGCCCAGCTCATGCCACGGCCCTGGGCACTCTGGCTGACCCGAGACTGGCACAGCTCAGTGTACAAGGGTGGAAATGAGGGGCAGACACCTGGCACAGCTCATGCCATGCTCCTGGGCACCCTGGCTGACCCGAGACTGGCACAGCTCAGTGCGCGCCCCCGCCGTGCCCGCCCCCAGCCCAGCCCAGCCCCGCGCTCACCTGCACCTCGCAGGCCGCCTGCAGGTGGAAGATGCTGTAGAAAGCCTCCTCGGCCGTGTCGCCCAGCGCCAGCACGCCGTGGTTCCGCAGCACCAGGATCTGCCGCGGGATGTCAGCGGGGCGGGCGGGCGGCGGCGGGGCCGCCCCCGCGTCCCCCCGGGTGCGCGCTCACCTTGCAGGTGGGCCCGAGGCACTTCTGGAGCTCCACGCGATCCGCCTCGTCCTCCACCTCCCCGCGGAAGTCGAAGTAGGCGACGTCCCCCAGGAGAAGGGCAGCCCGGGAGATGGGCAGGAGCCCGCAGCGCATGGCCGAGACCTGGGCACGGGGGGGGGACAGGGCAGGGGGCCGAGGAACACCAAACATCCCCCAGGAAACACCAATAGCCCAAAAAACCACCAGCAGCCCCAAAATCCAACAACCAAACCAACTCCACCAACTCCTCCAAAACACCCTTCCAAATCACCCCCAAACCAATCTCCCCAAAAGGGGCCCAAGCTCCCCTAGCTCCCAAGCCCCCCAAATCCCATCTCTCTGATCTCCCCAGCCTCCAAATCCCCCAACCCCTCCAAAACACCCTTCCACTCTCCCAAATCCCCC
>NW_005054647.1:295184-297182 GCF_000277835.1 Geospiza fortis | reverse complement strand
GGGGCGGCCCCGGGTTCGTGGGTTGTTGTTTTGGGGGGCTCACCAGGCTGGCCGCTGTCACCTCGCTGCACGCCAGCCCCTGCGGGGCCACCAGGAAGTGCTCCTGCTCCTTGCTGACCCGCAGCTGCCACGGGGGACAGGGTGCGGTGAGAAACAGCCCGGGAAGATCCCAAAATGGACATCCCCCAAAGCCCCACACCCCTCTGACCGCCCCTAAAGCATGAGAAAGCCTCCAGAACTCCCCCCCAAACCAACACCCCGAGGGAACCCAACAACAACCCCAAAACCCCCCAAAATAACAACCCACAAACCCTCAAAGCCCCAACCCACCTCAAATGTCCAAAACCACACAAACTGCCCCACAAAATCACAACACACAAACCCTCAAGGCAACCCCAAATCCCCTATTTTCTGTTTTTTGGGGTGCTCACGGTGACAGCAGCGTGTCCCAGCTGTGCCCAGCCGTACAGGTCCAGCAGCCGGTGGATGCTGCCCACCTTGCAGCGCCGCAGCCGCTCGCCCTTGGCCAGGGCCGGCCCCTCTGTCCCGTGCAGGTCATTGATGGGGGTGACCGACGCCAGCCCTGGGGATTGGGGACCCCCCGTCAGCCGTGGGACCCCCAAACCACGGGGGGTTCAGCGGGGGAAGAGAGTTGTGGGATGGGTTTGGTGGATCCAAAGGTTTGCTGGACATCAAGGTTTGGTGGCCACAAAGGATTTGGGGGTCCCCAAGGCATTAAAGGTTTGGTGGCCACAAAGGATTTGGGGGTCTCCAGGGTGTCAAAGGTTGGGTGGTCCCCCAGGTTTGATGGCCCCAAAGATTTGGTGGGCCTCAAAGGGTTTGGGGGATCCCAGGGGTTTGGTGGCCCCCCAAGATCCCAAAGAGTCAATGATTCCAAAGGTTTGGGAGTCCCCAAGATCCCAAAAGTTTAGAGACCCCCAAAGCTTGGTGGTCTCAAAGGTTTGATGACCCCAAAGGTTTTTGGTGTCCTCAAGGTCCCAAAGGTTTGGTGGTCCCAAAGCATTTGAGGCCCCTGAAGGTCCCAAAGGTTTTTGTGAGATTTGGAGGTTCCAGGGGTGCCAAGATTTGGTGCCCCCCAGATTTTGGGGTTTTTCCCAGCCCGCCCCTCGTCCCCAGAGGGCCCCACGTACCCATGGGGGAGGTGGGCAGGGTGGCAGGGGACGTGGTGGCCATGAAGTCGGCGATCTGCCGCAGCGCCCACACGTGGGACGAGTTGTTCCCCTTCTTCATCTGCTCCTGGATGAGGCTCTCCAGCTCCTCCCGGAAGGACTGCGGCACGGGGACAGGGGGACAATGGGCTGGGTGGCACCGCTGGGGACACTGGGGTGGGGGCACAGTGGTGGCAGTGGGGACAGCACCGCCAGCTTGGTGCCACAGAGGTGACGGTGGCACCGCCAGGTTGGTGGCACGGTGCAGGTGGCACTGGCAGTTCGGTGTCAGGGACATCATTGCCCTGGTGGCACTGCCAGCTTGGTCACACGGGGACAGTGACACCACCAGCCTGGTGACACGGTGAGGGTGGCACTGCTGACTTGGTGGCTCACTGGTGGCGCCAGTGTCACCAGCTCGGTGACAGAAACACTGCCAGCTATGTGCCACTGAGGTGGTGGTGGCACCACCGGATTGGTGGCACCGTGATGGTGGCATTGCCACCCTGGTGTCGGTGTCACCGCTGCCTCGCTGGCACGGTGGCACTGGCAGCTCAGTGACAGCAGCAGTGGCACTGCCAGGTGGGGACACCGTGTGGTGACATGCATGAGCTTGGGGACAGGAACGACGGGGCGGGGACAACAAAGGACGGGGCCAGCGACAAGAGGGGGCTGGCGACAGGAGGGACGGGATGTGGGCCGGGTGGGGGACAGAAGAGAAGAGGTTGGGGACACGAAGAACAGGGTTTAGGGACAAGTGGAACGGGGCTGAGGAAAGGAGCAACGGGGCCGGTGACAGGTGGATGGGGCTGGGGACACAGCACGGGGC
>NW_005054647.1:291657-293840 GCF_000277835.1 Geospiza fortis | reverse complement strand
AGCTCTGCATCCCCCGCCCCCAACCTCTGCGTTTTAAGGGGGACAGACCCCCCCCGTCCCCCTAATTCGGGGGTGTGGGTTTTATGGGGTGCAGGGTGCCAGGACAGGAGCGTGACCCCAAAAATGGGAAATGGGGGCTGGAGCCTTGAGCTTGGCCTTCAGGGCAGACCCCCACGGACTTCTAGAGGAGTCAGGAAACACCTAAAAAAATACAAAAAAAGAGAGAAAAAAAGAAATATTGAATATTTTAGAATATTTGGAATATTTGGGGGGAAAAGGTGATTTTGAGCCTCCCTCGTTTATTTACCCAGATGCTCCCCCAAACCCGGAGCCCATTGTGACCCCCCCCAGGTTTTCTGTCCCCCTGCAGGTGGGGCTGATCCCCCCCAAATTCCCGGGGTGCCCCCCCCACTCACCGTGCCCCAGGTTTGGGGGGTCCCCAGGGGCACGGGGGGGCCCGGCCAGGCCAGGCTCAGGGGCCCCCCCGGCCGTGCCCCCCAACGCCTGCTCAGCGCCGAGCTCCTGGGAAAAGGGGAATTAAAAAATAATATCAGAAATGGGGGGTGCTCCCCAACAATAACACCCGCTCCCTCCAAGAATAATCCCCCCAAAATAAATCAATTCCATTATTAAATTAATCCCAACCTCAAATAACTCATGCAGGAAAGTCCCCACCAGGCCCACAAATTATAGGGCGGGTTTGGGTCAGTTTTGGGGTTTACCATCAATAATAATTCAAATTATTTTTTTTAATTTTTAAATTAATTCCGACCTGAAAAATGAGAATAAAAATCCCCCAAAGCCCACTTTAAAAACCCACTTTACAGGGGGTCAGTTTTAAGGTCCCTCTTCGAACAATAATTCCATTTAATTTTGATTATTAAATTCATTCCAAGCTGAAAAATACCAAGAAAAATCCCACGAGCCTCCCCAAACCCCAACATTATAGGGGAATTTGGAAATGGAGGGTCAGGTTTGGGGTCTCACGTGGCAGTCCTGCAGCAGCCGGATGTTTCAGGGGTTTAGGGTCAGGTTTGGGGCAGGTTTGGGGTCTCACCTGGCAGTCCCGCAGCACCCCATTGTTTCAGAGGTTTGTGTGCAGTTTTAGGGTCGGGTTTGGGGTCTCACCTGCAGCACGGCCCGCAGCAGCCGGATGTTTTTGGGGGTTTGTGAGCAGTTTTAGGGTCAGGTTTGGGGTCTCACCTGCAGCACGGCCCGCAGCAGCCGGATGTTTTTGGGGGTTTGTGGGCAGTTTTAGGGTCAGGTTTGGGGCAGGTTTGGGGTCTCACCTGCAGCACGGCCCGCAGCAGCCCAGCAGCCGGATGTACTCGGCCGCCGCCCGCAGCGTGTCCGCCTTGTTGGGCCGGCGGTCCCGCGGCACCAGCGGCACCAGGGAGCGCAGCTGGGAGAAGCCGCTGTTGAGGTTCCGGATCTGCGGGGCACAGAGGGACCCGGTCAGAGACCCGGGGGGACCCCCTTAGAGACCCCAAAGGGAATTGGGTCAGGCACCCCAAAAGGGCTCCAAAGGGACCCCGGTCAGAGACCCCAAAAGGAATTGGGTTAGAGATCCCAAAGGGAATCAGGTTAGAGACCCCAAAGGAGCCCCAAAGACCCCCATTAGAGACCCCAAAGGGAACGTGATCAGAGACCCCAAAGAGACCCTGTCAGAGACCCCAAAAGGGCCCCAAAAGGACCTCAGAGACCCCCAGGTTATCCCAAGACCCCCGAGTTACTCCAGGATCCCCCCAGGCCCAAACTGGGCTCTCTCAAGATTAAACTGGGACCACCCCCAGGGCTCAGCAGGATCAAACCAGACCGGCCCATAACCAAAACTGGGGTCCCACCCTGAATGAAATCCCACCCTGGGACTGAACTGCCCCGAAGGATTAAAGTGGGTCCCTCACAGGATCAAACTGGGTTAAACTGGGACCTTCAAACCGGGATTAAACTGGGCTCACCACGGCCGAACATGACTCTCCCACAATTAAACTGAGACCTCAGAATTAAACTGACTCCAGGACTAAACCGACCCCCCAGAATTAAACCAGGCCCTCCTAGAACTCCCCTGGGCCCCCCAGGATTAAGCCCACCCCCCAAAAGCAAAGTCCCCCCAGTGTGACCCCACCCTGGGCTGTGCTTTGGGGGCTCAGCGGGATGTGGGGTTTTTGGGGTTTGGGGTTTTT
>NW_005054647.1:290559-291518 GCF_000277835.1 Geospiza fortis | reverse complement strand
GGATCTGGGTCCCTTGAGGGCCCCGGGACCCCCAAGACCCCTGAAGGCTCTGGGACCCTCGGGGACTCCAATGGCTTTTGGATCCCTGAGGGCTCCAGGACCCCTGAGACCCCCGAAGGTTCCAATGGCTTTTGGATCCCTGAGGGCTGCAGGACCCCCGGAGGATCTGGGTCCCTTGAGGGCCCCGGGACCCCTGAGGGCTCCAATGGCTCTGGGTCTCCTGAGGGCTGTGAGACCCCTGAGGGTTCCAGGACCCCCGGCCACCCCCCAGCTCTGCCGGGCTCCCCCATCCCACAAAAGGACCGAGGCTGCACCCCCTGAGCTGACTCTCAAAAAGGGTGAAATTTAGGGAAAAAAGGGGCCCTTAAATACCCGGGGCTAACGAGGCACAGGTGGGACCCATCTGGGCCTGACGAGCTCGGGCTGTGCCCGGGTTCCCTCACCCACCGTCCCGGCCTGTACCACCAAAATCCTGAGGTACCCCAAATTCCTGATCCCTTGTACCCCAAAATCCTGATCCCTGGTACCCCAAAATCCCAATCTCTCGCTGTGCCTCAGTTTCCCCTCTCCCCATGCCAACCTGGTCCCCACAAAGCCCTGAGCCCAAAAAAGGCTCCAAAAGTGCGCTCAGGGGTATTTGGGGGTATTTGGGGATATTTTGGGGTCCTGGCACCCAGGGGCACCTGGATGGGTGGGTTTGAGAGACTTGCTGTGCTCCTAAAGCCACTTTTGGGGGTTAAAGCAGAAAAAAGAGGTTGTGTGACAGCGGGCCCGGCTCGGTAGGTGGCAGTGTCAGTCCCTGACAAGCCGCAAAACTCGGGGAGGCTGGAATAAAAATGGTAAAACCGCCCTTTTTCCTCCAAAAAACCTCAGGTCACTTGGGGTTATCCACCATGGGGGGATCCCCATCCCAGCCCCGGGCTGGGTTTCCCTCCCCGAGCCCTCCGAGGGGCTCATCC
>NW_005054647.1:290073-290517 GCF_000277835.1 Geospiza fortis | reverse complement strand
CGGCGCGGAGCCGTGTGTGGGGCACGGACCGTCCCCTGTGCCGGGCTGGGGCTGCCCTGCCTCAGTTTCCCCACACCTGGAACCCCTGGACACCACCCCAGGTTCCTTCTGGGCCCGTAAGGAGAATGAGAGCGCAGAGCAAACTCCAAAAAAACCCAAAATGACCCTAAAATGAGAGGCACACGGCAGTTAATGGAGGTTTCCCCTAAGAACTTAGAAAAACCCAATTTCCTCCTCTTTAATGCCCCTTAATGAGCTTCCCCGTCCCGCAGCAGGCCCGGGATAATCCCATTATTCCTGCCCCGATCTGGGCACGATTCTGGGGCTGGCAAATTAATCGGAGGGCAGGGAGGTGCAAAGTCACCCCAAAAATGGGCCCGTGCCCAGCTGCTCACCCGGGATCACCCCTGGGAGCTCCTGGGGAAAAGCTGGGAAACGCTCCAG
>NW_005054647.1:288419-290053 GCF_000277835.1 Geospiza fortis | reverse complement strand
GGGGCATTAAATACTGGGGGAAAATGAGGGCTGGGGGTGGAAATGGGGTTTGGGGGGGTCCCAGTTTTGGGGGTTACAATAATCAGAATTTGGGGCTATTTGGGGTCATGGTTTTAAGGGGTCACAGAGTTATTAGTGACCTCGTTTCAGGGGTCATGGTTATTGGGATTTGGGGTTATTGGGGGACACATTTATTTGGGGTCGCTGTTAATAGGGTTTGGGGTTATTAGGGGTTTTAGGGGTTCCAATAAGGGTTCCAATAGGGGTTACAATAGGGATTACAATTGGGGTTACAGTTTTCGGGGTTACAATAGGGGTTACATTTTTAGGAGTTACAATAATTAGCATTTGGGGTTATTAGGGATCATGGTTTTAAGGGCCCACATTTTTTATGGGTCACTATTTTTTGGGGTCGCTGTTATTAGGGGCCTCATTCTCGGGGGTTTTGTGTTTTAGGGTGACAGTTATGAGGGACAGGGTGATAAGGGGTCCCGGTTAGGGAAGGGAGCTGGGAAAAGGCTGAACCCCAGTGAAGCCCAGCCCAGAACCCGGGTGCTGTGCTGGGAACGCTGCTCCCCCGCCCCAAACCCACTTTTCCCTCCCATTTCCCCTCCCTGACTCGGGCAGGGCTGGGAGCAGCTCCCCGTCCATCCCTGGGTGCTCCCCAAATCCGGGGGTCTCTGCCCCCCACCCCAGCGACCCCTCTGGCATCGACACCGCGGCTGGGAAGGGTTTCCAGCTCCGTGCTGGGGAGGTGGAAGGGCAGGGAAGGGCAGGGAAGGTGCCAGGGAAGGTGCCAGGGCTAATCTGGGCCCGGGGCAGCTGTTGGCACGGGATTAAACCCAATCTTTCCTGGCACAATCCCAAACGTCCCGGGAGAGTTCGGTGCCTGCCAGAGCTGCCAGCCTCGTGCCAGCCTCGTGGTGCCCAGATAAAATAATAAAACGTTTATGGGAGGGAAATATTCCAAGGGTCCCCAACGTCCCAGGGCACCAGGCTCGTGGTGCCCAGATAAAATGATGAAATATTTTATGGGAGGGAAATGTTCCAAGGGTCCCAAATGTCTCAGGAGAGTTTGGTGCCAGCCTCGTGGTGCCCAGATAAAATAATGAAATATTTTATGGGAGGGAAATGTTCCAAGGGTCCCAAATGTCTCAGGAGAGTTTGGTGCCGGCCTCGTGGTGCCCAGATAAAATAATAAAATATTTTATGGGGGGTAGAATATTCCAAGGGTCCCAAATGTCTCGGGAGGGTTTGATGCCTGCCAGGGCTGCCAGCCTCGTGGTGCCCAGATAAAATCATAAAATATTTTATGGGAGGGAAATATTCCAAGGGTCAGAAATGTCCTGGGAGGATTTGGTACCAGCCTTGTGGTGCCCAGATAAAATACTAAAACATTTTATGGAGAATGAAGTATTCCAAGGGTCCCAAATGTCTCAGGGTTTGGTCCCTGCCAGGGCTGCCAGCCTTGTGGTGCCCAGATAAAATAATAAAACATTTTATGGGGAATGAAATATTCCAGGGGTCCCCAAATGCCCAGGCGGGCATCGCTTGGATCCCCGCCACCCACCCCTCATCCCCGGGGGATACCAAACAACCCTGGCTTGGACAAATCCGAATAAGCGCTGGAACCC
>NW_005054647.1:287263-288180 GCF_000277835.1 Geospiza fortis | reverse complement strand
GGGAGGGAGGCTCTGCCAAAGCCGCGGCGTGAGGCAGGTGGGTGGGGGGACAGCTCGGGGTGGGGGTGCCAGTGCCAGGGTCGGGGGGAGCCCTGGGCTGTCCCTGCTGGCCATGGGATGGGATGGGATGGGATGGGATGGGATGGGGACAGGGATCAGGATGGGGTCCAAGTTGGAACAGGAACCAAGACAGAGATGGGATGGCAGGGATGGGGATGGGAGCAGGTTCGAGATGGGATGGAGATGAAGATGGAGATGGGGACAGGGCAGGGATGAAGATGGGCATGGGATTGGGGCAGGGATCGGGATGGGAACAGGGGCAGGGATGGGACCAAGGCTGGAGCTCAGCTCTGCCCTGCCCCACCAGCTCACACAGCGCCCAACCAAGGGCTGGGGCTGGGCTCAGCACCTGGACAAAGATTTAGGTTTGGTCTTAAGCTTTAGCCCATCCAGGCCGTTCCTAAATCCAGCTGGAGCCTGCTGCTCCCAAATCCGAGCTTTACCCCTTCTCTCCAGCCCGTCCCTCCCTGTGATGGGAAAACGAGGGGCTGCAGCTCCATCCTCCTCCTCCCTGCCAGCAATTCCTGCCCTTCCCATCCCAGACAACCCTCCAGCCCGGGCTGCTGGTGCTGCTGGGCCCTCCGGGCTGGATAATCTCCGTCAGAATGAATAAATGAATTGACCTTCACCCTCCTTTGCCCTGCAGCTCCTCTCCAGCAGCAGGGACGGGCCCTGCGTGCCCACTGTCACGTAGGGATGGACCCACGGAGCCCCGCGCTGGAGGAGGAGCCAGGCAGCTCCTTTCCCCCTCTTTCCCCCTCTTTGCCCCTCTTTTCTCCCCCATCCGGGTTTTTGGGATTCTCGGGACTCTCACAGCTCCTCCCGAGCGCCGGGAGCCGCCGCGGCAGACGCTCGCG
>NW_005054647.1:282837-286883 GCF_000277835.1 Geospiza fortis | reverse complement strand
CCGTGGGGCTGCCAGGGCGGGGCAGCAGCAGCCCAGCCCCTCTGCAGAGCATCCCAGCCCCGACAGCTCCGTCAGTGCCGTCCCAGGGCTCCGGGATTACAGCGCTGCTGCTCAAATCCCGTCTCCATCCGCGCCGTGCCCAGCCAATGACCTCGGCGCTGGCACGCAGGGCCTTCCTCCGCGGGGATCAGAGGTGATAAAGCCCTCGCAGACCCCGCTCGGCGCGGCTGTCTCAGCAAACCACCGGGAGTGCCACCGGGATGGCGTCCACGCTCACGGAGAACGGGATGGACGGGGAGAGCTTCGCCCAGGTAAGGGATTTCACCCTGGCTTGGGATGGGGAGGGAGTTTGTGCTCCCTGTGCCCGGACTGGGATCTGCGGTGGGTGAAGCACAAAGGGGTGACAGGGAGCAGCTGAGGGTGCCAAGGCATCAGGGGAATGAGTGATGGCAGGGTGGAGAGCAGGTCCGGCCTCCACCAGGTGGGATAACGCTGGAGCAAGGTGGGATGGAATATTTGGGGTGGTTTTCTGCCTGGCAGAGCGAATTGGTGGAAATGCATGGGGCTGGGGTCTTTGGGCTGTGATCGTCCTGCCAGGGAGCGAGGGAGACGCTGCCTGCGATGAGCAGGGAGCCCAGGAGAGCCCAGCTCTGCTCCCACACCCCAGGAGAGCCCAGCTGGGCTCAGGAATCCTTCTGGCCTTGGGGCACGGGGGGTTTCGGTTCCCTGCCCCCAGCAGTGCCGTGGCCTTTGGGGGGCAGGAGGGGGCTCCCAGCCCCTCTCCCCCTGTTCCCTGTGCCTCCCCCAGCCCCGAGGACGGGCTGGCAGCTCATCCATCCGCACGTGGCTCTGCCACGCTGCTGTGGGCACTGCCAGCCCAGCACGGGCTGGGGGTGGGATCCTGTCACGGCTGTGCCTTCCCCAGATCTGAGTTTTGGGTGATGGGATGGGGAAGATCTCACAGGCTCGGGGCAAGCTGGAGGTGGCTGTGGCACGGGACCATCAGGGTGGCTGTCCCAGCCCCAGGAGACCCGCAGGATCCAGCTTGCTCACACCCACAGCGCTGGCAGAAAGGAGGAGGGTGCCCAGGGCAGGGCTGGGGAAAAGCCCCTGGCTCCCTGTCCGTGTCCCTGCCCCAGTTTGGTGGCACCAGGGACGTGGCAGCGCCCATGCCATGCCCACGGAAGGAGCCCCAGGGAGGCAGGAGAAGCCTCCCCTTTCCGCTGGGATTGGGAAAGTGCTGCACACGGGAGTTGCTCATGCCAGGGCAGGGTGACTCAGGGTCCCGTGTCCTGACCGGGACTTTTGACCTCGGAGCTGTGCCAGGGCTGGTGGCACCTGGCACGGCCCCTCTGGGGTGCAGGATGGCCCTCAGCTCTCCCTGCCTTTGGCCGTGGTGGCTTTTGGGGACACCTTTTCTCCTCTCACAGCTCCTGCCAGCGCCAGTATCCAGGCTTTGGGTGCTGCACTGGGACTTTTGGGACATTTCTGGGACTCTTGGGACATTCCTGGGACTCTCGGGACCTTCCTGGGATTTTTGGGGACCTTGCTGGGGTGTTGGGGACAGTGTGGCTCCTGGGAATGGAGGGGGCCAGACATCTCCTCTGGCTGCGGCGTCACGAGGCCGATCCCGTGGAGCAGCCGATGGATCAGGAGATGTTTGATGGGGCTGGAGGGCTCCTGCACAGCTGCATGAGCTGGCACTGCCCCGAGGGAGGTCTGGTCAGGCCAAGGTCACCCTCACAGTGTGGTGAACAGGACGTGCGGGGCAGGAGCTGGGAGTGCAGGGGGAAAGGGGATGTGCCAGAGCGGGGGGTCCCCCTGCAGAGGGGGCTGCTTGGGGTGGAGTGATCCCAAGGCTGGGGGTCACCATCACCAGGGGACAGTGGCCGCCACAAGGGGAAGGTGGCCACAAGCCAGGAGCGGTGACTGTCCCTGGAGGCAGATGGCTGGCACTGACAGAGAGTGGCTGGCACTGGTGGAGGGTGGCCAGCCCCACTGCAGCGTGGCCATGGCCATGGAAGGGGGTCACCACCCCCAGCCCCTCCTGGCACAGATCTAGAGACCCCCATGCCCACCCGCCCTGGGTGCCACCTCCCAGCCAAAGCCCCTTTGGGTGCCTCCCGTCCTGACTGGTGGCCCTGGTGGCTTTGGGGGTCGCGCGGGGCTGGGGGAGCAGGGGAAGAGCTGGAGCAGTGTGTCAGCGACACGTGAGGACGCTAAAATTAGGCGGCTCCAGCTAATCTAATTTAATCTCCCCTTTTCCGCCCGCTCCTGGGGATTAGCCCCAGCACAGGGGTGGGCAGCCAGGCTGGGGGGCAGCCCAGTCTGACCCCCGGGGATCCCCCTGGCTCTTTTGGGCGTCCATGGGTGTGACAGGTGTTGGGATGGGCTGGAAATGGCAGCAGCACCACGAGATCTGCGGAGGGATGGATGAAGGATGGATCCCCAGCACAACCCTCACCGCCCTCTCCCTTCATGGGGCAGCTGGGGCTGGGTGAGCCCCCTCCCTGGCAGCAGGGCTGGGGAAAAGCTGGAGAAAGGCTGGGGAGAGGCTGTTGCACCCGGCCCGGCCCGGGGTCACGCGCTCGCTCGTCCTGCGGCCGCCCAAGGAAGGGAGAAAAGTTCTCCGACCGGTTTTGTGCTGCCGGCCCCGTGCGGGGCTGGGGCCAGCCCGGCTCCGGAGGTTTCCGGTGCGCTGGGTGACAGGGCAAAGTCACCAGCTGGTCACCGGTGCCACACCGCGTTTGTGGGGCCGTGGGTGCCCCTGCAGCCAATGGAACCTCGTTGGGAAGTATGTGGAGCAGCGCGGCAGCCCTGGTGAATCACGAGGCAGGTGATGCCCGATGAGCTCACGCCTCTCCTGGAGCAGCTCCAGGCCCAGCCCAGCTGCCCCGTGCTGGTTCCCCATTCCCCTGGAGCCACCCGTGCCTCAGTTTCCCCGGTATGGAAGTGGGTTATGGGTTCCTGAGCGTGTCCTGGGGGTCCCCAGGAGCAGCAGCACTGCGTGGGATGGGGCTTGGCTGGTCCCAGGGCTCCAGGCTGCTCCGGCCCTGCTCTGCCAGCTGGGCACGGCTCTTCCTCCCGCTCCACGCTGTCATTACTGCACCACTCGTCCTTAAGGAATCACATTTGAGAAATTAGAGCCGGTTCCAGCTTCAATCCCTGCAATCAGCCGCTTCCTTTACCCCAGGAACGCGGCGCTAAATGCCGATGGATTATTACAAGCCCATGTGGAGCTGGGGTGCCTCGAAAGGATTCCCACTGGGAGCTTTATTCCATGAAAGGAATCCCAAAACCAACAGAAAAACCTCAAATTAAAAAAAAAAAAATTACTTTATTTAGAGGAGCTGGTTGAGCAGAGCCCAGCTCCTCCTGTCCTTCCTTGACTAGGGCGTTATCTGGGGAATCAGTGGGGTGTTGGGGATTATTTTCCCTGAATAAACTGATTTTACGGGACAGAAGGATGAGACAGGTCCCTCATTTTGCACAGACAGTCCCTCCCTTCATCCAGCCAGGCTGGCAGCAGATGGGGAAGGCGGACAGATGTGTCCAGCTATTTTTAGGCTCAAACGCTGCTTTAATTTCAACATGACCACGGAGAATTTGCCTTTTCAGGGGTAAAAAAAAAAAAAGAAGCTGGATCAGAGGGTGAATTGAAATGTAGGGCCAGCGACAGAGATTAATGGAATATCCTGGGTTGGAAGAGATCCACAAGGATCATTGAGTCCAAATGCTGAAATGCATCAGGTCACGATCTGGGGGCTGAGCTGACAGATTCGAGGTGGGTCTGGCAGGACTGGATCCTGCAGGAAAAGGTGTCTGGTAGCAGCATTGCCTCGCCTCTGGCTCGGGTTGCTTCTCCCCCTGTTTCCTTTGAAAAAAGGAGTTACAATTCCCTGAGCAGAAACACCAAAACGATGTAAATGGCCGCGTGGAGAGGGCTCCAGAGAGGGGGAAGAGCCGGAGCTGCTCGGGCCGGGTTGGGAAAGCGGCGGGAGCGGGCAGACGGGTTGGGTAACTCCTGCCCCAGGGCTGCTGGGACC
>NW_005054647.1:279830-280465 GCF_000277835.1 Geospiza fortis | reverse complement strand
GAGCCGAGCCGAGCCGAGCCGAGCCGCTCCCGCCATGATCGCATCGCACCTCCTCGCTTACTTCTTCACCGAGCTCAACCATGACCAGGCGCAGAAGGTGAGGGGGGTCCCGCGGGGAGCGGGAAAAGTGGAGAGGAAAGAGGTGAAAAGGGGAAAGTGAAGAGGAAAAGGGAAAAAAAAAGGGGGGGAAGAAGAGAAAATGGGGGGGAGAGAAAAAGGGAAGAAAAAGAAAGCAGGGGTAAAAGTAAAAACAAAAAAAAAAAGGAGGGAAAAGGAGACGGGGAGAGTGAAGAGGGAGAAAGAAGAGAGAAAAAAAGGGAAGGAAAGTGAAAAGGGGAATAAGTGAGGAAGGAAGAAGGATGAGGAAAAAAAAAAGTTGAAAAAAAAAAGTAAAAGGAAGGAGAAAAAAAGAAAAAAGCAGAAAAGGGATAAAGGAGAGGAAAGGAGTAAAAGAGCAAAAAGAAAGGGGAAAGTGGGAAAAAAAGGAGAAGGGGAAATAGGAAAAAAAAATTAAAAAAACCTAAAAAAGTAGAACAAACCCGAAAAAACTTTCTAAAAGGGAAGAGGAGGCGAGATAAGCGGGGAGCGGAGGGGAAGCGGGGCCGGGCGGGCGGAGGCCCCGGCGTGCCCGGCCG
>NW_005054647.1:278210-279527 GCF_000277835.1 Geospiza fortis | reverse complement strand
CAACGGGGCACCGAGCCGGGGCACCCAACGGGGCACCGAGCCCCGCGGGCAGCGCGGGCAGCCCGGGCCACCAGCCACTTGTCCCTCGGGTCCCCTTCCCCACGCGGTGTCCCCAAGGCGCACGTGTGCCCCCGTCCCCGCGCTGACAGGGGGGAAAACGCATTCCCGTGTGCCGTTCCTTTAGTTTTGGGCTCCTGGATCCTGGGTTTGGGGTCCGGATCTCCCGAGCCTGTTCCCAGCGTGGCAGCCCCTTGGGATGCTGGGCAGCCCCTGCCCCGGAGCTCAGGAAAAGCTCGGGTGTTCCTGCTCTCCATGGCCCCGGCCTTTGTCTGGCCAGGACAGCGCTTAGGCTGGGCTTAATAAATTATTCCCGGAGGAAAAATGCTGGGTGGGAGGCTGGGGCTGCTCCTGCAGTGCTCTGCTGGCGTCTGGGAGCTGTCTGTGATTCCAGCTCCGGGATTTGCTGGTCCCGGTGTGAGGCGGTCGGGATTTGCAAAAATCGCCGTAAAAAAACCCGAGGGAAATGCTTGGAGAGACCCGGGAATAAAAATACCCGAGTGAAATGCTTGGAGAGACCCGGGAATAAAAATACCCGAGTGAAATGCTTGGAGAGACCCGGGAATAAAAATACCCGAGTGAAATGCTTGGAGAGATCCGGGATAGCGCTGGGGATGCTCGCGGGGAAGTGAAACTTGCCACGTTGGCCTTTCAGCGGGGTGAGATAGGAAGGAAACCGAGGCAGAACATTTGAAAAGGAAAAGAAAAAAGCCGAAAAGAAAAAAAAAAAAACAAACCAAACAAAAAAAAAAAAAGAGAGAAACAAAAACACAGGAAAAAAAAGAATTTTTTTTGATTTTGCATATGTGTTTTCTGAAAGGACTTGAACATGGTAAGAGTGGCCCCGGGGTTGTGCAACAGCCACATCCAGGGTAGGGACGGGGCTGTGTTGTGTAACCCCGGCAGAAATAGGCCAGCGGCACAGCTCACGCCTTCCTTATCGGGGATGGCTGCGAGTGATGCAGGGCCCGCGCTGGGATGGGGAATTCTCCTTCCCCATCCCCTGTGAGGAGCCCCAGGAACCGGCTCCGTGCCCCTCGCGCCTCCCAAACCCCGATTAAAAACGGCTGTTGGGATGTGAGGGAGGGAAAAGAAAGATATCCGTGCGCTGGGGATGCTGTGGGACCCGGCGCTGCCCTCCTGGCCGCCTCCACAACTGGATTTTCTGGGATATTTTTAAACAAATTCCCGTGAATCCTCCCGTGAGGCGAAGCTGGGGGAGAAGCCAGCTGTCTGCCCTGGCTGCTTCCACCGGGGCTG
>NW_005054647.1:272114-278192 GCF_000277835.1 Geospiza fortis | reverse complement strand
CCTGCTGTGTAGAGCTCCCCAGGCAAAGGGAGAAGGCAGGGAGTCCCCAGCACAGGGGGGGAAATTCTTGGAAAGCTGCGGTTTGTTTGCTTGGGTCTTCTTATCAACCCCTGTGTTTGGGAGAAAAGATTGTAGGTGGTGGCCTGGGGTGTGCTTTCCCTTTGGGTCAGGGAGAAAAGGAGCTCAGTTTGGGTAAAAAAGTGCCTTTTCCAATAGCTGTGGTTTGTGTCCACCTCAAGGCCTTGAAAATAGCCTCAAAAATGGGATTTTTCTGTCCATTCTTGCCACGGAGCAGCTTTACCTGCTCTGCCACCCGTCTGGGGGCATATTCCCTCCCTCCCCAGCTCCTGCCCTTCTCCTGCCTGCAAAGTGGGTTGTCCAGACTTATCTAACCCCCAAGGGATTGTGCAAACTTTAATTAACCTCCGCAGCGTCCTTTGAGATCCCGGCTTGAAAGTTTGCTGCCGCTGCCCTGGGATGTGCCAGCTCACCCTGGCCTTCCTCATCCTCATCCTCGTCACCGGGAGGGGGGCTGAGCCTCTCCTCTCCCCCATCCCTCCTTCCAAAGGAGAAAAAATGGGCATGGAATTGACTGTCCTGCATTTGGAAAGCAGGGGCAGGTTTTTAGTTAGTTTTTTAGGGTTTTATTTAGTTTTTTAGGGTGTTTTTTTAGTTTTTTAGGGTTTTTTTTTTTTTTTGTTTTTTTGGGGGGTTTTTTTTTTTTTTTGTTTTTTTTTTTTTTTTTTTTTTAGTTTTTTAGGTTTTTTTTTTTTAATTTATTTTTCCTTTGCCCAGGGATTAGTTTTACCCAGCTGATTCCTCCCTGCTGGCTGCCTCCGTGGGTGTGGGAGGGGCACCTTTGGCAAATTCCTGGAAAACCCAACTGAACATCTTCCCTCGAGGCTGCCCAGGCCGCTGGCAGGAGCCCAGGTCGGGGGCAGGACAGCTCGTCCCACCCTGGGGAAGCCACCCTGGGTCTCCTTCCCCGCCAGAGCTACCCAGCCTCAGTTTCCCCTGCACAGGGGGTGCTCCCTCCATCCCAGGGGGGTCCTGGGGGCAGAGAGGCATCCCAAGGACCTTGTGGGTTTAACGAGGAGCATGAGGGGCAGGGACAGCAGCAGCTGGATGTCTCCAGCTGCAGAACTGGGGGGCAGAGCCTTTTCTGGCTGAACTGGGTTTTACTGGGGTAGTTGGATGTCTCCAGCTGCAGAACTGGAGAGCAGAGCATTCTCCTGGCTGAACTGGGTTTTACTGGGGCAGTTCCAGCTGCAGAACAGAGGGCAGAGTGTTTTCAGCCAACTGAACATCTTCCCGGGGCAGTTGGATGTTTTACTGGGCAGTTGGATGTTTTACTGGGGTAGTTCGATGTTTTCAGCTGCAGAAGAGAGGGCAGAGCATTTTCCCAGCTGAACTGGGTTTTACTGGGGCAGTTGGATGTTTTACTGGGGTAGTTCCAGCTGCAGAACAGAGGGCAGAGCATTTTCAGGCTGAACTGGGGTTTACTGGGGCAGTTGGATGTCTCCAGCTGCAGAAATATGGGGCAGAGCTCTTTGTGGCTGAACTGGGTTTTACTGGGGCTCTGGGGCAGCGGGGTCACCCGAGGATGGGCTGCTGGATGCTCCCTGGTGTCACTTCCTCACATCAGCACCCGGCTCCTCCTCCGGCGTGGATCCAGCTGCTGGCCTGGGGCTGAGGATGAGGAGGAACCGGCTGAGCAGGAAACATCTGACTCACAGTGAGGATGACTCCAGGCGTGTGTCATCCCAGGAGGGAGGGAGGGAGGGAGGAGGCACACACGTGGGCTTGGAGCTTGGAAGGACAAGGACGTGGGTGCCAGCAGGGTGGGGGCAGCCCAGCATCACCCCTGTGTCACCCGGGCAAGGGGACGAGCCGGTTCCCTGCCCTGAGTCACCCGGGGTGGGAAACGGGGACAGGCACGGGCAGCACCGCAGGGACCGGGCGTGTGGAGCAGGGGATAAACCCTCCAGGCCCTCCCCCTGCTCCCCTGCCCGGCTTTCCCCAAATCCATCACATCCCACCCGGGATTTGGGTGGGTGGTGCTGGCACAGCATCCTCCTCCCAGGGAGGCAGCGTCCCCTCAGACTTCAGGGGTTCTTACAGAACAGCACGCTCCAAGTTAAAACCTGGCATGGGGAGGGAGGTAATTTAAAGAAAATATAATTCCCAGCACGAATTTCCCTGGAGAGAGGGGTGAGAGCACGTGCTGTGGGTTTTGGGGTGTTGCAGCCTTCCCCACATTTGAACGCTGCTCCCTCATCCTGCAGTCAACGAATGTTTGGCTTTGTTTCCAAAAAGGCGAAGAATCTGTCCCAGGAAGCAGCCCCCCTCTGCCAGTGCTCAGCTTTTGCTCCAAAATCTGCAGGAATCAGTTGCATTCAGCTGAAACTGCAGCAGGAGATGCTGAGGGATGGGGAGCACGTGCTCCTGCCCTGCTTCCTGGCAGCCACGTGGCTCTGGGACAGGGTTCAGATCAGAAAGAAAACAAAAGGCACACAGCTTCCTCTTCCCAGAACCGGGGTCATTAGTGGGAAAGATGCTTTGGGACCCACAGGAACAAAGCTCCCTTCCCTTTCCCCTTCCCCTTCCTGCTGCGGTGCCAGCAGGGCTGTCCCCCTCAGCAGCCCAGCCCCGCGTGCCCAGGAGGTGAGGCTGGGAATAAAAAGCTGTTTTTTGGGGTGCTTTAAGCTGGGCTTGGCTCAGCAGGGTTTGGGCAGGCTGAGGTTTCCCAGCGGTGGCTGGGACAGGCGACCCTGGGCTCTGCTCCAGCATCCGGCGTGGCAATGAGCTGAACCTTGGAGACAGCCTCGAGCCAGGGGATGGGCATTTGCTGGGGTTTGGTTCAAAAACGTGGCATTGAGCTCATTACACCCACAGCTGCTCCGTGATCCGCAGCGTTAACGCGGTTAACTGGGCTGGGGCTTTCCTTTCCTTTCCTTTCCTTTCCTTTCCTTTCCTTTCCTTTCCTTTCCTTTCCTTTCCTTTCCTTTCCTTTCCTTTCCTTTCCTTTCCTTTCCTTTCCTTTCCTTTCCTTTCCTTTCCTTTCCTTTCCTTTCCTTTCCTTTCCTTTCCTTTCCTTTCCTTTCCTTTCCTTTCCTTTCCTTTCCTTTCCTTTCCTTTCCTTTCCTTTCCTCCTCCCTCCCCCTTCAGTTTGTTTGGATTTCCTCGAGGAAACGCCGCTGTTTAGGCTGGAAGCTTTCCAGGAACTCAATTGCCCCCTTCAGGATCCCAACCTAGTGGCTTTGTTTGTTGGGAATTGCAACCTGACCTAAACTATTCCCTGCTCTTCAGAAGTCTAAAGCAGCTGGGAAGGTGTTTTGTGCCGAGAGATGCTCAGGCTCTGGCACTGCAGGCTGAATTCCTCATTTTAGCCCATCTCTGTAACAATTTGAGGGGTGCTTGGGGTGACCAACCATGCCACAGGGAGTTTTGGGGAGTTTTGGGAAGGCCAGTGGCTCTCCCTCGGTGGGGCCAGGGTGGATTCAGTGGGGAAGGAGCCCTGCTGTACGCCCTGACCTGCTTTAGCTGCCAAGTGGGGTGAGATCCACCTTGGGAGAAGATGATCCAGGTTTTAAGGGCTTTGGAGATTAGGGGGAGGTCACCCTGCTGCTCAGGCTGGGGTTATTCTGGTGTGGAGGACATGGGGGACGTGCTGGGCAGGGCCTGGGGGAAGGGGCTGAAACGCAGGGGGGTTCCCTGTGCTGGGGTTTTTGGGTAGGGGTCTTCACTGCTCTTCAAGCCAGCTTCTCTGGGATGAGCACTGTGTGCTCTGGGCTGCTAACCAGGCTGATAACCCTGGGGATAACCCTGGGCACAGCCCAAGGGCAGGTTTCCCACCCTGGGGCTGGCGTGGGGCAGAGCTCCAGCCCCAGAGCCACCTCCTGACCAGTAACTGGAGCTCACTGGTGCCACTGAGCAGGGCCTCGGCGCATGGGGGGGAATTTCCAGCAGGTGAGAGCAAACAGGAGGGCAGGGAGGAGAGTGTTTGACTTCCTGCTGGATAAGGAGAGGCTGGTACACACCTGGTGCCAGGAAATCTCCAGGTTTCCCTCTCCTTGGCCTTTCCCTCGTGTTCAGCCCCTGGTTTTGGGAAGGAGCTGGGAGCACCAGGAGAAGGGGCAGGAGGTTTTGCTGCTCCTCAGGGGATGCAGCATCACTCCTGGAGTGTGCTGGGCTGGGCTTTCCTCCCTCACTTCACTGTGGGGATCTCAGCTCCCAAATTTCCAGCAGAACTCAGGGTGGGGGAACAAGGGATGTGCTGGAGCACCCTGAGCCTGAGGCACAGGCAGCCAGAACAGCAGCAGGGCTGTTGTGTCCAGCCCAGGGTGGGATGGCACGTCCCCGAGCGAGGTCACCCTGGCCCTGGTGCAATTATTTGCCCACAAAATGCCCATTTCCTGCGGCTCAGCCCCATAAAGCGCGGCCCGGGCCCGGTTCCGGTGAGCCGGCCTTACGTGCCTGCTCACAGGTGAGCACACGGGGTGGAGCTTTCCTGCTGGACTTCTCAGGGCTTGCAGCTGCCCTTTAATTAGTGCTGAGTGCAGCTAATTGGAGCAGGGCAGGGTTTGGGAGCGGGCAGTGTCCGCCTGCCCTGCTCCCTGCTCCGGCCAGGCTGCCCGGTGCTGCTGGTGCCTGGGGAGGAGCCGTTCCCCGCCTGCCCCAGGCAGGACAGGAGGCTCTGATGCCGTTTTTGGGAGCGTTCTGCACACCATCGGCTCGAGGGTGCAGCGATTTCCAGGAACAGGGAGGTGGGGTGGGTTCCTTCCCTCTCCGGCCCCGCGCTTGTGTCGTGCCAGCCTGGCTGGGTCGCTGCAGCTGCCCCTGTCACTGCAGCGCGGTTTGCTCTGGGCTCCGGGGTGATCTCAGCGGGGCAGAAATGACAGGGCCCTGCATTCCTGGGCAGGACAGGCCCTGGGGGTCAAGGGCAAGGTGTGCTGGTGCCGAGCGCTGGGAAGGGCTGTGCACCTGCAGAACCTCCTGAGTCACCCCTGAGCTGGGGTTCCTGTTTGGGTGCCCCTGTTTGGGTGTCTGCAGGTGCCTGAGCGGGCGGCAGCAGCCTGTGGGTCAGCACTCCCAGCTGGCACGGCCTGGCCAGGGGTGAGGGCGGCCTTGGGAAGGGGCAGGAGCAGGGCTGGGGGACGCCTGCCGTGAGCAATCCCAGCCAAGCTGCTGTGCCCTGCACTTTGGGATGGCTCAGAGCCTGCTCCAGCTCCTTGTGTGCGCTCAGGAGGGGCTGGGCACTGTCCTGAGCTGTCCTGAGCTGCCCTGTGCCCCTGTCCTGTGCCTGACCCCATGTCCTTGTGTCCCCTGCAGGTGGACAAGTACCTGTACCACATGCGGCTCTCGGACGAGACCCTGCTGGAGGTGTCCCAGCGCTTTGAGAAGGAGATGGAGAAGGGGCTGGGGGCAGACACCAACCCCACGGCCTCCGTGAAGATGCTGCCCACCTTCGTGAGGTCCACCCCGGACGGGACAGGTACGGTGAGGCCGGAGGGAGGGCTGGGGACACCGCGGCGGGGGTGGCGCTGCCACCAGAGCCACCTGCCCTGCTGCTGCTGAGCGTGGGGACAGGCCTGGCTCCCTGCTCCGTGCTGGGGCTGGAGGGGATCCCAGTTCCTGCTGGCAGCAGGGAGGGAGAGGGAGGGAAGCCGCCCTCGCGTGCCCTTGCTGGCAGGACAGACACAGTCACGGGTCCGGCTCATCAGATTCCATGGGCAGCAGTGCCAGCGCTGTCTGAGTGCCACAGGGCCCTGGGCACTGCGGGGCCCTCACAATGTGGCCTTTCTGCCTCTCCCCGAGCTGCCCAGGCCGCGCTGCAGCCAGGCACATCCTCCTCTGCTCCCTCCTGTGATGGGGTTCACAGGGCTCTGAGGGTGAGGGAAGAGAATGTTGACTCCATGTCTCAGAAGGCTTGATTTCTTATTTTAATATACGATGATTATTAATATCCTATAATAATTTTATAATATTATAATATCATAACATTTATAATATTTTATAAATGTCATTATAAATAATTATAAATTATAAAATCATATACAATTTTATAATTTTATAATA
>NW_005054647.1:270175-271832 GCF_000277835.1 Geospiza fortis | reverse complement strand
AGTCCGAGACAGCTGGGCTGTGATTGGCCATTAATCAGAAACAACCACATGAGACCAATCACAGATGCACCTGTTGCATTCCACAGCAGCAGATAACCATTGGTTACATTTTGTTCCTGAGGCCTCTCAGCTTCTCAGGAGAAAAAACCCTAAGGAAAGGATTTTTCAGAAAATATCATGGCTACACCCTCGGGCACCCAGCTGTGCCAGGCCCGGGCTGCCCTTTCCATGAAGGAATTTCCCCAGCAATTTAAATGTTGTATAAACTTCAAACTTCCAGTGTGAAACCATTGCCCTGTCTCTCACTCCAGCCCTGCTAAAAGTGTCTCCATTCCCCCTGAGCCCCTCTAATCCTCAGAGCACCCCCTGATCCTGGCCCCCCAGCTGCACCCACACCCGAAAGCTGGGCCTGGCTGCCTGCCCTGGCACTGAGATTCCCATCTAGTTAAATGTTGGAGGATATTTTTAATTACAGGCACGGCCAGGAGCCGCCCCTGGGCACGGGAACTGGCGCAGCCGAAGGTGCTGGGTGCAGGTGGAGCGTGTGTCAGCACTTGAGCAGCCTGACCCACCTCTGGGAGAGGGAGCAATGCCTCCCCGTGCCCTTCCAGGGCAGATCCTTGGCTCCCTGCCCTGTTTCCAGCCTCTCCAGTGCCCCAGCTGGCATTTCTCACCCGGGGCAGGGGGGGAGAGAGGAGCAGCAGCACGGAAAATGTCACATGAGAGGGATGCTGGGGCAGTCAGGGCCCTGCAGCTGCCCAGGGGCTGGAAAATGAGGGAGTTCAGAGCAAATCCCAGGGAAATGAGAGCTGGGATTCCCTGTCCAGCTGGAGGTGCACCCAGCCTCGGAGTGGCATCTCTTGGGTTTTGGGGAGGGGGAAAATCAGGGCTGGGGGCTTGGTGCCAGATCCCTGGGGAGGATCTCAGTGCCCAGGGCCACGTCCTTCCTCCTTCCCTCCTTTTAAAGCTCCTGGGCAAAGTCTGACCTGGGCTGGGCCCCTGTGCCAGGTGTCAGGAGCTGCTCCCAGTCCAAGGCTGGGTTATTGCTCTGCTCCAGCCCTGCTCTGAGCTGGGGCTGGTGCCACAGGGCCCCAGCATCCACCTGTGGGACATCCCTGCCCTGCATCCACCTGTGGGATGTCCCTGCCCTCCCTGCCCCGTGTCCCTGGGCGGGATTAGACCCCGTTTAATGCCCAGCTCCAGGGGATGAGAGGGGCTTATGGAAACGCAAGGTCACACCTGCACGTTAAGCCAAAGCCCAGCCCTGGCTCTCAGGGGCTTTGCCATTGCAATGTGGGGTGATAAGAGGGGGGAATTCTGCTTTGAAAGCAGAAGCTCTTCTCAAATCAACTTTCCCTGCTTTGCTTGGCTCTGGCACCCCCTGGAACAGCTCCACAGGGAGACAGATCCCAGATGAGCTTCTCCTTGGAGCCCAGGGACTCCCGAGGGCTTTCCCTGCTCAGTGCCACCAGCACCCTCCTCCTGCTGCACTCCTGGTGCTCCCAGGCTCTTCTGGGTGCCCAGGTTCCTCCTCCACAATGGTGGTGATTTAAGGACCTTGTGGTGCACCCTGTGCTGAGCCCCAGGAGCTGAGAGCCCCAGGCTGGAGCTTCCAGGGGGATGCTGCAGGATTTGTGGGCTGCCCAAAGGGTGGCTC
>NW_005054647.1:261368-270113 GCF_000277835.1 Geospiza fortis | reverse complement strand
GGAAGGCTTGGAAAGAAATTCTGTTTCCATCCCCAGGGAACACGGGGGGTTACCACATCCCAGCAAGGCTTCCCAAGGAAGTTGTGTCTGCCTGGAAGTGCTCAAGGCCAGGCTGGATGGGCCACAGGTCCAGTGGAGGGGCAGGGGAGAGGAGCTGAGGGCTCCTTAGGGTCCCTTCCCATTCCCTGGTACCGTGAATTCTCTGGAGCTGCAGTGGGAAGTGCCAGGGGCTGCAGCTCCCTGGCCAGGACTGGGGCTCCCAGCTTTTCCTCTTCCTCTCGTTTGTCACCAATCCCCTTTGCCAGAGGGTTCCCAGGCAGTGCAATTGGGCTGGAAGCCTTGAGGGGGGCTCCCTGAGGTGCTGGGACAGGGTCCCCCACTCCAGGAGCACACCAGGCTCTCCAGGCACTCAGCTCTCACCCTTTGCCGAGAGCAAACAGCCCCTGGGCCCAGGGCTCTGTGTTTGCCCTGCCTGTTTGGCTTGTGGGCTCAGCACCAGGGCTGATACCTTATCACAGACCTGGGAGCCCAAACTGGGGGCAGTGCCCACACCTGGCACCCACCACGCGCTCCAGGCATGGCTGGGAATGTTCCACCTTCCCTGCCCTGTTCCTGCTGCAAAGCTGATCCACCCAGGAATTCACAGGAATTTCCCCCAAACTGCTCTTTTTTGGGGATCCTCCCGGGTTAGCCCCAAGCAGCTGAGACCCTGTGCCCCTCTTGGCTCCTCTTATCCCTGGTGGGTTTATCTCCCCCTGAGGTGTTCTCTGTGCCCTGCAGGTTTTGATCAGTCACCTGAGGTGTTCTCTGTGCCCTGCAGGTTTTGATCAGTCACCTGAGGTGTTCTCTGTGCCCTGCAGGTTTTGATCAGTCACCTGAGGTGTTCTCTGTGCCCTGCAGGTATTGATCAGTCACCTGAGGTGTTCTCACTGGGGATGCCCATCCTGGGGCCGTTTCCAGCTGGAATCACTGGGGATGCCCATCCTGGGGCTGTTTCCAGCTGGGGATGCCCATCCTGGGGCTGTTTCCAGCTGGAATCACTGGGGATGCCCATCCTGGGGCCGTTTCCAGCTGGAATCACTGGGGATGCCCATCCTGGGGCTGTTTCCAGCTGGGGATGCCCATCCTGGGGCTGTTTCCAGCTGGAATCACTGGGGATGCCCATCCTGGGGCCGTTTCCAGCTGGAATCACTGGGGATGCCCATCCTGGGGCTGTTTCCAGCTGGGGATGCCCATCCTGGGGCTGTTTCCAGCTGGAATCACTGGGGATGCCCATCCTGGGGCTGTTTCCAGCTGGGGATGCCCATCCTGGGGCTGTTTCCAGCTGGGGATGCCCAGCCCGGGGCCGTTTCCAGCCGCAGCCCTGCAGGTGCTGCTGCTCTGTGCATACCAATGGCACCGATGGCCCGCGGGTTTTGTTCCCTTTTGTGCCTCACAAAGCGGCCCCGGCAGCCAGCGCAGCACATTCGGGGCTCTGAGTGCTGAGAGAGGCTTTCCCCTGCCCCCAAACAGCCAGCTGGGCGCTTTTCCCTGCCCCAAACAGCCCGGGGACAGCCCTGGGGCTGCCCTTGGAGGAGCCTTCTTGGAGCCCTGCGTACTGGGAATTTCAGATTTTCTGTGCTGGCAGGCTCTGGCCCCCTGCACTGACCTGAGGCCGTGGAGAAAACTTCCAAAACTGAGTGATAGCGCTGGGATCGTGGGTGTGGAGTTTGGATAGAAATTTGTGATATCACAGGGTAGAAAACTTTAAGGTTTTGGAATATAGGAAAATCTATAAAGCAAGATGGAGGTTTTAGGGCAGAGGCTGGTCCTTCTTTTTCACCTTCCTTCCTTCTTCCTCCCCTTCTTCCTCCCCTTCTTCTTCCCCTTCCTTTTCCCCTTCTTCTTCCCCTTCTCCTATTTCTCCTTCTCCTTCCTCTCCTTCTCCACGGCTTTGGGTGGTTTTGTGTAATTGTTTAAAAAGTCCCCATTGCGGCCATGGGTGGTTGGTTATTAGGTTAAAAGTAAAGATAATTTCAGCGTCATTTCTTAATTGGACAGTTTATCCTTAAAAGGCCTTGGAGAGAGAGCGGCGGGGCTCCGGTTTTAGTTTGTTGGAGTGAAGTGCTGCAGAGCTCAGGGTTTGTGAGAGTATAACAGAGATAAGAGCCAATAAACATCTGAGTCCCAGCAAGAAGTTCTGTCTTGCACGTTTAATCCTAGCCCTGGCAAAGAAAAAAGAAGCAGAGATTCCACAGCAGCTGTGCCTGGAGAAGGCAGCAGTGAGGCCCCGGAGCTCTTTGGGATGTTCTCCCTCCCTGGTTTCCTGCAGCCACGTTCCAGGAGCGTGTGGCGTTCCTGGGGCAGGGAGGGAGCCTGGGCTGGGCTGAGGGGTTTTAGCACAGCAAAAACCAGGCTGAGGAGTTCCCACAGCTGCCATCAGGGTTTAACCCCTTGGATGGAGGTTCAGGAGCCTCCAGGAGCATCAGGAGGGTCAGGAATGGCTCTGCTGCCTCCTTCCTGATGGAGCCTGAGGCTGCAGCTCATCTTCCCTCAGATCCCTGCTGGTCTGGGCTTTTCTGGGTGGGATTCATGCCCCAAAGCAACAGTGATGGTCAAAATATTGATCCTCTGTGGGGGCAGAGGAGGGGCAGGGAATGCAGCAACTGCTCCAATAAAATACCGAAAAAATAGAATAATGGCCAAAATGATGGAATATAATACAAAATCTGGCATTTTCCCGGTTCCTGGGAGGGGGTGGTGACCTCGGGGCTCTGTGCACGGGGGAATGAACGCGCTGTCCTTGTCCTGACCCACAGAGGACGGCGATTTCCTGGCCCTGGACCTGGGGGGCACCAACTTCCGAGTGCTGCGGGTGAAGGTGTCGGACAACGGGCTGCGCAAGGTGGAGATGGAGAACCAGATCTACGCCATCCCCGAGGAGCTGCTGAGGGGCAGTGGGGTGCAGGTGGGCTCCTGGGGCGCTGCTGGCCCTGGGGATGCTGCTGGCAATCCCTGGCAGCCAGCGCTGGCCACGGGGGACGTGGCATCCCCTCACACTGGGGCCTTTTGTCACTCTTTACCTTTTTTCCAGCTTTTCGACCACATTGCTGAGTGTTTGGCCAACTTCCTGGACAAGCTGCAAATCAAAGACAAGAAGCTCCCCCTGGGCTTCACCTTCTCCTTCCCGTGCCACCAGACCAAGCTGGACGAGGTGGGTCCCTGTCCCCCAGGAAGGGCAGGGGCTGGGGGTGATGCTGGCTCTCCCTGTCCCCCAGGAAGGGCTGGGGGTGATGCTGGCTCTCCCTGTCCCCCAGGAAGGGCAGGGGGTGGCTCCATGGAGCTCACCAGCCCCAGCAGGTCCTCCCATCCTCTCTGTGCTCCATGGAGGATCAATGCTCTCCTCCTGCAGACCCGGGGCTGGGGAAATGCAGAAATGCAGGAGGAAGGGTCCGTGCCCCCTGACCTCACCGGGGTCACATCATCAGTGCCTCAGTTTCCCCAGCTCTAAGGCAGGGCAGTGTCTGCCTCCCTAAGGGGCTGTGGCCATAGGGCTGGAGATTTCAAATCTTTGAAATTGACTTGGAATTGGATGGAGGTTTCAAATCTTTGGAATTGAGTTCTTTTCCTCCCCCCAGGGCTCAGCTCAGCCCCTGGCCAGCTGCCTCTGGCCACAGGGGACTAAGAGCCCCCCGCCCCACAGGGCTGGGTCAAGGAGCATTCCAAAGGCACCATGAGCCTCTCACCCCACAGGGCTGGGTCAAGGAGCATTCCATAGGCACAGCCGGCCATCCACCCCTCAGGGATGGGTCAAGGAGCATTCCTTGGGCTCGTGAACAAGTTTTGCTGCAGGGCTCAATCAAAGCCGGTCATGGGAAGCAAGTTCCTGCTGCCGGGGCAGCAACGAGCAGCTCACGTGTTGCTTGGTGGCCATAAACTTTATCTGGCACGGAAGCTGCGGCTGATAGCGCAGCTGGTGAGCTGATAACGGGGGGCTCCCCCCCGTGCCAGGAGCCAGGGGTCACCTCCAGGCTTCCTCTCGCTGTTCCCCTGCAGAGCATCCTCGTGACGTGGACCAAGGGGTTCAAGTGCAGCAGCGTGGAGGGCAGGGACGTGGTGTCCCTGCTGCGCAAGTCCATCAAGAAAAGAGGGGTAAGAGCCTGGGCTGGGGGCACGCGGCTCCTGGCCAGGACACCTGGGCTCCGGGGAGGGGTTGTGGTCAGTTTTGTCTCTGTTGGGTCAGCCTCTCTCCTTTCCACCCTGTCAGGACTTTGACATCGACATCGTGGCCGTGGTGAACGACACCGTGGGCACCATGATGACCTGTGGCTACGATGACCACAACTGTGAAGTTGGCCTCATTGTTGGTGAGCTGCAGCCAGGGGAAAGATGTGCTGGGGGTGATTCCTGGGCTCCAGCAGAGCCAGAGGGAGATCCTGCTTCTTGCAGACCTGGGGGTCTCTGGGGGAAAAGAAAGAGGGGGATACCAGTGCTGGAAAACCAGCATTGTCCAGAGTTTGTTTGCTTAGTTCTTGGCTTTCTTTGGTGTGTTGGGCTGTGGCCAAAGGGAAATTGGGAATAGTGGGAATGGGGGATAATGGGAATGGGGGATGATGTGATAAGGGATAATGGGAATGGGGGATAATGGGAGTGGGGAATAATGGAAATGAGGAATAATGTGAATAAGGGATAATGGGAATGGGGAACAATGGGGATGAGGAAAGGCAGTGTCCCCGCTCACCCTGTGCCCATGCTTGGCCCAGGAACTGGAACCAACGCCTGCTACATGGAGGAGATGAGGCACATCGACCTGGTGGAGGGGGACGAGGGCAGGATGTGCATCAACATGGAGTGGGGAGCCTTTGGTGACGACGGGGTGCTCAACGACATCCGCACCGAGTTCGACCGCGAGATCGACATGGGCTCGCTCAACCCTGGCAAACAATTGTGAGCGGATTCTTGGCTCGGGCTCGTGGTTTGCTCAGCATTGTCCATCCTCCCACAGTTACTGGGACTGGGGAGGTCAGCCTGGCTAACTGGGTCAGCGTGTCCTCTGTCACTGGTGCAGAGAGGGGCTGTGTCCCGAACCAGAGCTCTGTACTAAACCAGGGCTCTGTCCCAAACCAGAGCTCTGTCCCAAACCAGGGCTCTGTCCCAAACCAGGGCTATCTGCCCCACCTGCTGCCCTCGTGACCCCCTCATGTGAATGATTCCTGTTCCCTTCCTGGCCAGCAAAGTCCCCCACCAGCCCAGGCAGACGGCCTCACCCAACGTCCACATCCCAATCCTACAGATCTCCCATTCCCCACAGGGCTGCTGTGGCCTGGGGGTCCCTGCAAACTGACCGAGCCCCTGCAGGTGGCCACGAGGTCTCTTTGCAGGATGATGGTCGTGTCCACATGGCCTCATATGCTCAGTGATGGGATAAAGTGCTCTGGGAAGAGATTACCCAGATTCTGTTTGGGATGGGAGGCTGCCAAGGGGTTTTCAGGTCAGCCTGTGGCCACCTCATGGCACACACAGCCAAACGCACAGATCGTTTAGCCTGGACAAAAGGAGGCCTGGGAGGAGATAATGGAGAGAGAGGAGAGGTTACGGTTGGATATTTGGGAATATTTCTGCTCTGAAAGGGCATCAGGTGTGGCACAGGCTGCCCAGGGCAGTGGTGGTGTCACCATCTCAGAGGGATTTAACAGCTTTGGATTTGGCACTTGGGGTTAGTGGTGGCCTTGGCAGAGCTGGGGAATGGCTGGCCTTGATCACCTTGGGGGGCTTTTCCAGCCCAAACCATTCCCTGATTGCACCCCATGCCTCCCCACGGGCAGGTTTGAGAAGATGATCAGCGGGATGTACATGGGGGAGCTGGTCAGGCTCATCCTGGTGAAGATGGCCAAGGACGGGCTGCTCTTTGGGGGAAGGCTCACGCCAGATCTGCTCACCACGGGCCACTTTGAGACCAGATTCGTGTCAGCCATCGAGAAGTAAGTAGGATCCAGGGTTTTCCTGTGTCCCAGCCCGTGGATGGAGCAGCACCGAGCCAGCCTCGGCCACCACCCGCATGCTGTGTTCCCCCCTTTTGGCACAAACCCCCTTTTGTCGTTCCAGGGAGAAGGAGGGGCTGCAGAAAGCGCACGAGATCCTGAGCAAGCTGGGGCTGGAGCCGTCGCACGAGGACTGCGTGGCCACGCTGCGCATCTGCCAGATCGTGTCCACGCGCTCGGCCGCGCTCTGCGGGGCCACGCTGGCCGCCGTGCTGCGCCGCATCCGCGACAACAAGGGCGGCGACAAGCTGCGCTCCACCGTGGGCGTGGATGGCTCCGTGTACAAGAAACACCCCCAGTGAGTGTGGGATGGGGACAGGGACAGTGACAGCAGGGTCTGGGGACAGGGACAGGGATCTGGGAACAGGGACATGGATCTGGGGGTGCTGGGGACAGGGACAGAGAGGGATGTGCTGCTGCCAGCAGTGCGCACAGCTCAGCACAAGAGAAGCGCCTCCAAATATCCCCTCAGGCCCCTCGTTTGGATCCCAGGGTGTCCCAGAGGTCACACTCGGGTCCCCTCTCCTCCTCCTCCCCAGCTTTGCCCGCCGCCTCCACAAGACCGTGCGGAAGCTGCTGCCCGACTGCGAGATCCGCTTCATCCGCTCCGAGGACGGCAGCGGCAAAGGCGCGGCCATGGTGACGGCCGTGGCCTACAGGCTGGCCGCACAGCACCAGGCCCGCCAGAAGATCCTGGAGCCCCTCAGGCTGAGCCACGAGCAGCTGCTGGAGGTGAAGGAGAGGATGAGGATAGAGATGGAGAAAGGGCTGGGCAAGGAGACGCACGCGGAGGCGACGGTGAAGATGCTGCCCACCTACGTGTGCTCCACTCCCGATGGAACAGGTGAGGTGTCCCGTGTAAAACCGCTGTGTGTGAGCCCTGCATGTCCTGCGTCCTTGGGAGGGGCTGGATCCTTTGCTGTGGCCGGTTCCTCTGTGGTGGGAGTGGCACAAACCTCCAGTTTGGTACTGGGCAGAGCACTGAGCCTCTGGGACGTTCTGCACCTGATTTTACACAAAGCCTGGCCACAAATCCTGCCACGGGATTCCCTCCACCCTCATCCTGGGTTGTGCTCTGGGCTCTTCCTGTGGCTTGGGCGAGTGCCTGACCTTGGCTTGAAGCTGGTGCAGGTCCTGAGGGCCAGGAGCTGGACTTCAGTGATCCCTGTGGGTCCCTTCCAACTCGGGTTTACAAACCTCTCCATCCTCCTGCAGCCCCTGTTCCCTCCTATCCCCAGCCACGTCTCCATTTCCGTCCCTCTCCCTGGAGGAGGGCAGGTCCCTGTCTGCTCCGGGCCCCACCCTGCATGCCCCGTGCTGGGATCTCTCCTGAAGATCCTCTCTGCCTTGCAGAAAAGGGAGATTTCCTGGCCCTGGACCTGGGAGGAACCAATTTCCGCGTGCTGCTGGTGCGCGTCAGGAACGGGATGCGGCGCGGGGTGGAGATGCACAACAAGATCTACTCCATCCCTGTGGACATCATGCAGGGCACGGGAGAGGAGGTCAGCGTGGGCAAGCAGGGAGGGGAAGGGGCCTCTTCCCTGGGCTGGCTGCAGCAGGGCTGACCCCGGAGCTGCTTTTGCCTTTCCAGGGAGCTGAACCAGCCGTGGGGAGGGCTGGGGCTCTCCTGGCCTTAGGGCAGCCAGCTGTGCCCAAGGCTCCGGAGCTTGGGGAGCTGGGGTCTGGTTTTTAGGTTGGAAATGGTGTTATTCCCAGACATGAGCGAGCCTCCCTGAATCCCACACACTCCACAAGGGCAGATAAGCATCATCCCCATTTCCCAGATAGGGAAACCACAACTCAAGCAGTGAGACATGTTTGGAAAGAGTTTTGCAAAGGCCTCCAGGCAGTGCTTGGGGACTGGGAGTATCCCCAGCGGACTGGGCTGGGGGGGGATCCCTTGCAGAGGGACTGGGCTCCTGTGTCACCTCCCTGCTGGCCCCCAGCCCTCCAGGGACCTGTGGGTGGAGATAATGCAGGGGTTTGGCCACGCTGTGGGTGGGAAGAGGGTGAGCTGAGCCTTTTGGGGTTGCTCGCCTCCCGCAGTGCAGCTGAGCCGCGTCCTGCTCCGTTCAAAGTCCTGGGAGCGATTTGAACACTCCAGCAGGCCTGGGAATGGGTCAGAACCCCCAGAAATTTGGCTTCCAGCTGGGCTCTGGCTGTGGTGGTAACTGTTCCCTTTGGCTTTGCTCGTCCAGCTCTTTGACCACATTGTCCACTGCATCTCTGACTTCCTGGAGTACATGGGCATGAAGGGCGTGTCGCTCCCGCTGGGGTTCACCTTCTCCTTCCCTTGCCAGCAGAACAACCTGGACGAGGTAAGCCCAGCCCTCCTGGCAGCACCCCTGGCTGTGCCTGGCTCCTCAGGGGGACTCACTGCGGCTTTTCCCACAACAGGGAATTCTCCTGAAGTGGACAAAAGGTTTCAAGGCCACGGGCTGCGAGGGAGAGGACGTGGTGGGGCTGCTGAAGGAGGCCATTCACAGGAGAGAGGTGAGCAGCTACAGGGCTGGGAGAAGCCAGAGGCTGCTCCCACATCCTGGCTCTCTTCAGCATCATTAATTGGCCTGTAAAACAAATTACTGGGCTGAGCTCAGTGTAATGAGTGTCGGAATTTTCACAGCCGCCCTTACTCATCACTTGAGGTTGGATTTTCAGACCCTGGAGCTACGGGCTGGCTCCTGGCCAGGGCTGGAGCAGACTTGTCTGGCCCTGAGCTCAGGAG
>NW_005054647.1:236666-256666 GCF_000277835.1 Geospiza fortis | reverse complement strand
CAATTATAACAAATAAAACCTGTGTATAGAAATGATGTAAGAAACCAAGTTTAGTGGAAGTTTTAGAAGCTGTCAAATAAATCTTTGAAGGATGATACAGAAATCCTCTAATCTGGTACCAAGCAGTTTTGTGTGATTTTTTTTTTCCTCAGAAAACCAGCATTTTGCCTACTGAAAAATCAAAACAGAAATCTTTTTAGCTGCTGCACTGTGCAGAGTTGCATTAGTGCCTGTTGTTACTCTTAGCCAGCTGTGCCCCTGCTGAAATCCATAGTGCTTTCATCTGTTAGTGAGTGAAATTGTATAGTTTTGGGGGCAGAATGGGAAGGATGGGGATCTGAGCAGCCCTGCTTTTGAGCAGGGAAAGGACAGGGTGAGAGGGACCTGGGGAGCTGAGGTGCCTGGCCTGGGGCAGGGTCCCCACAGCCCCCTCACCTGCCTGGGGTGAAGGAGGGGCTGCAGCTCACAGGGGTGAGCAGGATCACCCTTGTGGATGGTGGTGGAGGATTTTTGGCTGGGCTTGGTCAGAGGGACCCCCCTGGCTCTCCAAGGCTCCCCTAATGCTGGGAAGCTTTTGCTAAGACTCAGAATCAAGCAGGGTCTGGAATGTTCCCGGTTGAGAGTGTTGCAGGAGAGCTGTGGGTGCAGGCCCAGCCTCCCTGGGGCTGCAGGGGGGTTTGGGGAGCCCCTGGAGGCGTTTGGGATCCCCAGGGGCACCAACCCTGCAGGTGTTGGATGTCCAGCCCAGAACCTCACGCCAAAAACGTCGCCATGGGATGTTCTGTGAATGTGTTTAAAATGAAGAAGGGAAGATTAAATCCTAATTACTGATATGAAGGGAAGATCAAACGATTATCTGTGGGGACAGACGGACAGACTGCTCAGCCTGATTTGTCTTCCCTGCAGCAACAAGTGCTGCTTTGTGGGTTTAGGATGGTTTTGTTTTGCTTGGTTGTTCCCATCTGGATGCATTTTCTTTGCTTTCCCGGGGTGCTGGAATGTTCTCTGGCCACGCAGGCAGCAGGAGCAGAGTCTCTGCCCTTCCCTCCCCGGCAACTCTCCCCTCCTTGGTACTTTGGACAGGATTTTATTGGGCTTTTAAAATGTATGTACATCTATACAAACACAATCAGCAAATTACTGAGACTCGCAAGCAGAATGTGCCTGTTCCCTTCCTGGAGCCCAGGGCTGGGAGGGAGCAGCTCAGTGGCCCGAGGGTATGAGAGGGGCACAGATCTCTGGCCTGGCAGCAGCTCAGGTGCAGTTTGACCCCAGATAACTCGGTGCCTCCTCTCCTCCCTTATCAGGCAATCCAAACCCATCTGGCTGTCACAGAGATAAGGGGGTGAAAGGTCCAAGTGCACAGAGGGGAGAGGCGCAGAACGGTGCCAAGTGCACCGTGCAGGGGCTGGGAGGTTCAAGATAACCACAAAATAACCTGGAATTCGGGGAGCCCTCACCCCAGTCCCCTCCAGACACGGAAAATGCCTGCTTTGGGCAGATCAGTCGCTTGCTCTGGCACAAAAATGGGCACGGAAGGCAAAAAGAGGCAATTCCTGTTCTCAAGGTAAATTGGAGAGAGGAAAATTCTTTCTCTTGTGACATCCCTGACCAGCCTGAAAGCCTTCTGGCCTGAAGCAAAGAAAATGCACCTGGATGTGGGCCTGGCTCCGTGCGGGCAGGGGAGTCCTAAAGCCAAAGACTGTGTGGCTGCTGGCAGAAACGAGTGCTGTAGATTCACCTGATGTTGTTCTCTCGTGTTTACAATATTTATTTTAGCAATTGACTGCAATGATATTATATATAGGCTTCCTTATTTTTGTACTTTTCATACCTGAGTGTGGTGTTGTACTGCTCAGCTCCCCTCGGCCACCACTGCTGCTCCTCAGTGACAATAAACCAGAGAAAAACAACCACCACCCAGTGCTGGGCTCAGTGTCGTGTGTGTGGGCCCCTGAGCTCCCCTGTGCCCCCCAGCCCACCCCAAATCCCTGCTGCTGGCCCTGCGAGGGGCTGTCCCCTGGCACTGGCAGTGCCCCACGGCCAGGGGGGCACAGGGACACCCAGGGACCAAGGGAAGGGGTTCCAAGATGAGTTTCCTGCTCCACATCCCACATCCTGGTGACACTGGGTGGGTCCCAGCAGGGAGGGAGCCCTGGGGTCCAGAGGGCAGAGCAGGAGCAGGCCCTGGCAGGGTGCAAACCCTGCACAGCTCAGACTTTGATGTGCTGCAAAAAACCACCTGGATTTGAGGTACCTGCTCCCTCTGCCATTAACCAGCTGCCCCTGCTCCTTTCCATGGAATCAATCTTAAGGAGTGGGTACTTCTAATTAAAACCAAAGTATCTAAATACAGTTAATTCTATAAATAAATTTGATGCTGCAGCAGCTGAACAGCTGAAAATGCTTCTGCTCTCTGCTGCCAAAGCTGTGACACAACACAAGATCACAGTGAGGTGCTGAATCCAGCACAAAAAGCTATTCCCAGCAGGAAAGGACACACATGGACAAATATTCCACTTGAAATCATTTACTGACACGTTGCCATGTTTTTCTATCTTGCTCAGCATATTTTTACCTTTGTTATAAAGTACAAATGGTTTTATATTTTTCTGATATTAAAAAAATAGGCTAACGAGGCAAAAACTCCCAGTTTGAATCAAAAAATCCTGCTGTAAGAATTGAAAATTGTAAGAGACAAACATAAAACCCAACAAAGACTGAACAGAGTGTACCATGGCACGACTCATCCACCACACCAAGTGGAGAGGAATCTCTTGTTCCCAGCTCTGCCTTTGGATCCTGTGACCTTGCTGAACTGATGTGAAGTTGGTGTTACACATACAACTCAAAAGGCACTCGAAAGTCACAAGTTCCTGAGCTAACATGGGATGTATTCCCAAGGTAACAGCTAAAACAAGCCAGAGAAAATGTTTAAAAACTGGTATTTGGTTTGTGTGAGTAGAGTCAGCACTCAGGAGAACTCCAGCTGAGAGCTGCTGCTGACAGGACTCAAGTAATGGTGAGGACATTGGTGTATTTGCTGTACATGGAAAAAATAATTCATTTATGAACATCCTTAATAGTAAATTAACCTGCTAAAAGACAGAGAATTGTTGGCTGCAGTGTTAGAACAAGACCAAGAATGAAATGTGTGTGTGTGGGCTTAAACCCACCAGGTGGGAAAGGCTGTGCAGTTAAATAACCAAAGTTGAGATGCCACATTTACAGAGATTATTTGGCCCTAAGAGAAAAGGACCAGGAAAAAAGCAAAATATGGATCTGGTATTTACAGATCAGTTATTTAAAAACCCAACAAATAATACAACCAAAACCCACACAACCTACAATGTGTGCTCAGAGTCCAACAGGTAATTTCCTAAGTTGTGATCCACACAAATTCCCTATTTGCAATTTGGCTCAGTTTTCACCCAGAAAAGCCCAAGTGTGACAACACTTCTCAAACACGGAATGGCTCCTGCCTGACGATGCAGAACAGAAATAAAATTTTAAAAAATTAAAAAGGATGACTGGTTTTGGCCTACCTAATGCCAGAGCTGCATAGGAGAGCACTAAGGCCAGGGCTGCTGCCACAGTGTAAGGCCTGCCCCAGCCTGGAGCAGCAGCCAGGGTGGAGAGGGGCTGCCCAGGCCCCAGGGAGGTCTCAGGATTCCAGATGGTCCAGCTGGGCCTCGCTGTCTGCCCTCTTCTCCGGGGATGTGTACAGGAAGTTGCAGCAGATGTACAGCGGGAAGGTCAGGAGTCTGCTGTCCAAATTCATCACGATCTGCTCCTGGAGCACACACAGCACATTTGTGTGGGGAGGGGACCAGAAAGCACAACACTGACACAGCACTCACTCTGCACAGCTCACTGGCTACAGACTACAATCAGAATATAGACATAAAGCAGAGACAGCTCCCCTTCACCTCAAGTTTCTAACACTGACACATTCTCAGCCTGCCCACAGCCCCCGCCCCAGAGCTCCCAGCAGCACAGGGAACAGCCACAGGAAATGCTGGAGCACATTTCCCCTCCAACATGCTGGGGAGAAAGGGACAGTTCTCAGCTTTGGGAGATTTCACCAACCAGGCATTCCACAACAGAAAGCAAACTTCAGTTTGTGGGTAGGAATTTTTTTGTTCCACTCTAGGAACGGGTTTTGGGGAAGCAAAATTGAAACTTCAACCTCGTGAGGATGCAAAACAACTGAAACTTCAAAACTGAAACTTCACCCTCCAGTGAGGATGGCACTGACAAGGGAAGGTTTTCTGTGTTCTCACCACCTTTGTATCACTGCTGGCTGGGATTTCAGAAACTTGATTAACAAGTCCCACACATGCCCCACTAAATCCTGCTTTCAGCAATGGGTGGAAAAGGGCACTTGCTCTAAGAAAACTCCACTCCTCTCCGGGGCTTTCTTCAATTTATTTAATAGAGTAATAAATGCAACCCTTAAACAACATGCAGACATTCTTTTAACTCCTCAGTTTATGAGAGTCTTCACATTCTGGATTTGCCTCTAAATGAGCAGTCTGATGGCCAGATTATGCAGAGGGTGATGCCAGCAGTGCTGAAGAGCAGCTGAACATGACACTGGCAGCAGACAGCAGCACCACAGGCACTCATTTCACTAATATGGGAACTAATTTCACATTATCAACACTCATGAAACCTACACTACCCTACTCTAGATCCACTTCACAAATTAGCTTAATTACCCACACCTCTAACAGGAATGCATGAGATTCCACATAAGCAACGACAACAGGAACAGCAACTCCCCTTCAAAAGCACCGGTGACTTCTGAGCATTTTTTTCATGCCTTGAACTGCAGCACTCAAGCCCACAGACACACCTGGTCCTTCTCCAGGGTGAGGATCTGATACCCTGTTGTCCTGCTGCAAATCATCTTCCCGCTGCAGTCGAACGAGGCCAGGCGCAACCTGGGGGCACACAGACCACCTCAGCCTCCCCAGCTTCAGCACCCCCCGAGGAGGCAGGTGGGGAACACGCTGTGACAGAGCCAGCAGGGCTGGCAGCAGGGAGGGAGCTGAGCCCAGGGTGCACCTGAAGGCGATGCTGCGGCGGGGCTGCAGGCTGACGGAGCCGCTGCACGGCTGGTTCAGCGTGTTGCGCTTGAAGATGATGTAGCGGTTGGTGTAGGTCACCAGCAGGTCCAGGCCGAAGTTAAAGCCAGTCCAGCGCCAGCAGTACTGCAGGACAGAGGGGACACACACAGGGGACACACACACAGAGGGCACACACACAGAGGATGGGCTGTGACACGCAGCAGGAGCACCACCCCAGCTCCGAGGGGTCACTCCTGAGCTGCACTGGGGGTTCAGGGATCCCTGCCAGCACCTGCCTGGGACACAGAACTTGGTGGGGACAACTGTGACAGCAGCTGAGGGTCAGCTGCCTCCCAGACAGGCAGGACACATGTCACACCAGTGGGTATCAAATACCAGCACTGGGTAATGGGGCTGATCTGTGAGCCCCAGCCATGCCCGGAGCGCTCCTCGGGGTCAGCAGCCTTGGGTTATGTGACCTCAATGGGAAAAATGAATGTTCTCAGTTCATTTCACACGACCTGTTACCTAAAGTCACCGAGGGGCCCTGGCTCTGAATGTTACACATTTTATCTACAGAACTTCCTTCTCCAGCTGATAAGTGATCAGAGCTCTATTTAACTGCCTGCACTAACAGTTTTCTCAGTCTTGCAGCACAAGAGCACAATGAAACTCCAGTTCCTCACTCCTTGCAGAGACACGGCTTCCATCCCTCTGGGAAGAAAAAAAATGGTATCTTTCTGCATGACACCTTTTGATGCAGTTTGCCAATGAGGACGCAGATGATTTGGAAATGCCTGACTTATCTCAGCCATGCCAGCCCTGCAGTTGCCACGTGCCACACTTACATCACCATCCTTGGCCAGTTTGCGACCACACCTCATGCTGTTTCCTTCCAGTTCCTCCTTATTGATTTCTTGAGGCCTGAAAAAAACCCAAACCAGCATCTTTAAAAAGACTTCAACAACTTTGTGTGATACCTTAATGTGGGGAAGATGAATGGACTGGGTAAGCTTGTCTGACCACACAATGATGGAATACCCTGAGCTGTAAGGGACCCACAACTGACCCTTCTCTGAGCAGAGGCAGGACTGGATGAGCTCTCAGAGCCTCTTCCATCCCAAACTGTCCCATAAACATCCACCTACACTACAAAACTGCAAAATAAACCAGGCTGTGACAGCTCAGTTAAGCAGGACTTCTACAAAACAACTTTTCCAGATAAAATAATAGCTCTTGCAATGCAATACATTCTCTCAGCCTTGTAAAAACCCAAGTGTTTTTTAAACACAGCAGGCTGACTTCTCAGACACAACCAGAGACAAGTGCTGGGGCACAGCTGCAGGGCTCTGCACAACAGCAGTGCTATGAAGCAGCAGCCACGAGACACTGGGAGAGGTTTCTCAAGGGGCTGGTTATGCAACTTGACTAAAAAAAAAACCACTTCCCCTCAGCGCTCAAGAAATGAGAGCTCCTGAGATGCAGAGCCCTTGGCTGTGTCATCCCACACCAAGATCAGCTCCTCTCACCCAACACTTCCCCTGAGTCCAGCACACAGAACAGCCTTGCAGAGCCAGCACGAGTGAGATCAGCCCTGATTTTCCACAGTTGTGTTACTCACTTTGCTTCACTCACCGTGACAGCATTAACCCAACACCCACTGCCAGAAAGTGTCCAAGTTACACCAGGCTGAGGGCTGGCAGTGAACTTTATTAATCCCAGGGACATCAATCCCCACAGGCTCAACTGCAAACCCACAAGACCCAGCAGTGCCCTCCAAGCCAGAAGAGATGCAGCCTCTGTTCTCCTCCTGCTGCTCACTCCACAGCAACTCACAGCTAAATCTTTTATAAGCTCAGCCCAGGTCTCTTCTCTCGTGTCTGTAAAACCCAATCCTGGGAGGTGAAGTGTTCAAAGAACAGGTTATGCATACAACTCATCACACTTCAACAAATTCACCCAGGAACCTCCCGTGTGCTTTTCCCCATCTTCCAGCTGAACTGGTTCTGTGGCTGACCTAAATGCAGTAATGGTGATAAAGGATTTATTTCTGTTTAATTAGTGACAAATTTCACAAACATTAGTCCATAATGCTCAGACTGACATTAACATTCCCCTCTCCATCCCTCGAGCAGCCTCAGACAATGCAGAACTTCAGCTTGAACCACTTCCACCAGCTGCCACACAGGGAACAGTGGAGCCATTCTGTTTCCTTCTTACACACTGCCAAAGAGACTTCTAAGAGCAGAAGTGATTCCAGTCCCAGACTTGAAAGATCTGTCTGGCTTCTGCCACAAAACACATGTTTAATTTAAAAAAAAGAGTGATCCACTTTAACACAAGTAAACCCTGAGCAGCTACAGTTCAAAGCCACAAACTCCACTGCTAACGCTAAAAAATTCTCCAATTCTGAAGAGTGAATAAGACGTTTAATCCTTTTAAATGCAAACTCAAAGCAGAAAGGAAACGCTTTCTTCTCCTCTCTCTAGAGCCACATCACAGTTTCCAGGCAGTGCCATTTCCATGCTGGCAGTGCTGGAAGAAGCAGGTGCAATTATGCCCTGCACCAGGTGGGATATGGAAATAGAGCCTTACTTCAGCTCAGAGGAGTCAGATTCATGTCTTGCTCTGATTCCTAAGTCTGCCTCCTTACCCCTGAGGGAAAACATGTGTTTGATGCTGACACGGGCAGTAGGTGTGAGAGGAAGAGCAGCAGAGCTGGATAAACCATGGGCTTATAAAACCTGAATTCTTTTCCTGCAGCTACACGTTGGTCAAATGGCCAAAACATTTGCACTAACACAAAGGAACAACTGCATGTCTGCCCTTCGGAGGCTGAGACCTTTGCTTTTCACTGTCTTAAAAGAAATAAATGTGGAAAAATACTCTGCCCATTCCAAAAGCCATTGAAATCCTCGGCTGTAGCTGAATTTTGAAATTGCTCTTTTCCAAGCTGGATGACCCCCATCACCCTCACTCTGTGGGAACTCCCTTTTCCAGAAGCATGTGTATGCAGTGGCTGACAATTCAAATGCTCCCACTGCACTCAACTACCGAAACACATCAAAATTAGCAAATACTGCCTCTTGTATCAGAATTCTGGTGACTCACTTCCCTATGAAGCCTGTTTCCCCCTGAGCCAGGAGGTGACATAGCTCTCAGACACAGTCACAGCAGCAAAAGCCTTCCCACGAGAGCAGCATCAGAAACAGGGCACAGCCACCCAAAATTCACCTGCAGGAGCTGAATGCGAGAGCCACAGTTCTGCACCTTGCCTCCACCACTTCCCAAAGCACTGCTGCCTAACAGAACAACTTTCTAAAGATCTTGGCTATTGTTCAGACCAGAGTTTGAGGCTTTTTTGAAGCTCCTGTTACAACCCAACACGTCCCTGCCCACAGTGTCACCTGCTGGGTGACAGGACAAAGGAGCAAGTCAGCCTGCTGGGTTTGGGGAGGTAACAGGCATTCTGCAGCTGCCTGACTTGGCATTTTTTCTCCTCAAAGCACTCTAGGAGCCAGCAGAGAAGACAAAGGCAGGACCAACTCCCCCAGCTACATTTTGCCATAGTTTTGGTGTTAAATCCAGGACCTGGCTCACTGCAGCACGGCCAAGAGCAAGCAGAAGCAAGGGGAACAGTCTGACGGCCAAAGCATCCTTAAAATGGAAGGCTCAGAAATCCCCCTTTCACAGCCTCAGCACAGATTTCCAGGTGAAGGGCTAGTGAGAAGCATTAACCCACATGGAGGAAAGTACAGAACTCATGTCCCCCACCCAGCATTTCCCTCTGGTGCCATCAGATCAGTTTTCCAGAGTTCTGCAGGTTGAGGGAGGGGAGACCAGCCAGCCCAGGGGAACTGAGAACTCAACAGAGATCAAGAGTTCAAAAGCACTGAAGTATGCTTCCCCCCTCCTTTTAATGTAAACTCCAAAATAGCTCATGTCAGAATTTCTATGAGGAAGGTTTCTAATTTAAGAGAGAAAATATACCTACCCAATATCATTGTCTTGTTCTGCTCTGAGCATGGCAAACCACTGCTGCTTGTAAACAGAGGACAGCCATTCTAAAATTAAAAAAAAAAAAAAGTTTGGTGTTGCCTTTGGACCTGGGAATGGGGATGGTCATATACATTCTAAATAGAAATAAAATTTCATAGAAATAATAAAGTTACACTTATGAACTGGACAAGTGTATGCACCCCACCCCCTTTAACTCCCTGTGCTCTCCAGCTCCCAGGCACAGGGGAAAGGATCAACATCCACAGCTAACAGCAGCCACTCCAGACTGTGCTCATCCCCTCAAACACCCACTGCTGCCACAAGTGATGCAACTCCACATGTTTTCTCAGCACACACAGCCCTGCTCAGCCAAGGAGCTTGTTAACAAGCTCTGGGGAGAAGGTGCTGTGCTCTGAACCCCCAGGGGAACTCTACATAAGCTAAAGAAGGAGAAAACACAATCAAGGGATAAAAGAAAGCAGCGACTTAACACAAATATGGTAAAACAAACACAAGTTGTACCCTGCTAAGAATAAACATAAATCATGTCTTCCTTGGAGAACACACAAAGATTTTATTGGCTGTGTTAATTTAATGTTGCAACCAAGAGATAGAACAGAACAAAACTCAGTAGTTTGTCAGGCAGTTACACAAAAGGGATCCCAACATCACAGGGTGTAAGAAGTTCCTAGCCAAGATAACAAATGGGGCAAGGGGGCAAGGTCAGAAATGAGAACCACCTCTGGGAAATGGGCTGGGTGAGAGAACAGGGAGAGCCAACGTGACTAAAACCAATCCAGGAAGCTGCTGAATGGGACAGAAGTGGGGAGAGGCCAGATCATGGATGGAAAACTTCAAACCAGCCTTTGTCCCACTGACTCTAGAGTGAAAGTACAGACTGTGATAGGAACAAACTGGGCATCAACCAAAGTACAACTGAAAATAAAAAATGAATTAAGGAAACCTACACAGGCAAGGAACAGAGAATGGATGTGCTAGAAGGGAAGGAAGAAATACCAGAAGGGAGAGCATCTTCTCTATTTGTGTATTGCAGGTGTCTATTTCCTACCTCACATTTCAGCTGCAGCTCATCTGCTGATTTATGAAGAGGGAAAGCAGAGCTGAGGAAATGCTCACAAGCCACCAATAAAACAGAACAACAAACACTGTGCTCACACAGACACATTATGTATTCCTGTCTCTTGCACCTTTTCTGCACAAAGATCAGACTGCAGAGAACTCCTAACACAGAATTTCAGTTCTCCCCTCCAGGACCTACACACCAGAGTATAAAAATAAACAAATAATCACAGCACTACTTTCAACTACTCAGTGTGATTTGCTTCTCTACCTCCTTGAGAACAATTTCATCTGGAATAACCTTCCAGCAGAGCACAAACTACCCAGCAATGGCCCTGCCTGCAGCCTCTCAGGTACACAGCATCCCCTCAAATACTGAATGCTGGCAGCCACCAGCCTGCTCCAAAGTGCAGCCCAGGAGTTATCTCAACCTCCTTGTAAATGAAGAGCAAAAGGTCTGATCTTAACACAGCTCGTGGCTGCACCCTGGCACAGACAGATTAGAGGGGCAGGCAAGCCCCAGACAGCACTTCCCAGCACACAGATCCTCCTGCATGCAGCACGTGCCCTGTGCCCCCTTTCCTTACATCACAGGCCCTGTGTCCCCTCTCCCTGTCACCACAGTGCCACCCTGTGTTCCCTCTCCCTGTCACCACAGTGCCACCTAGCTGCCTGTGTCCCTTTTCCCTGTCACCACAGTGCCACCCAGCTGTCCTGTGCCCCCTTTCCCTGCCCTGTGCCCCCTTTCTCTGTCACCACAGTGCCACCCAGCTGTCCTGTGCTCCAGACCCCTCCCCAGCTCTGTCCCTCCGGGGACAGCCCCGGCCCCTCCCTGTCTCTCCTGGGCTGAAGAAGCCGAAGGCAGGAGTGGAGGCGAGGGCCCAGCTGTGCCCAGCCCTCCCTCCCTCACTCACCTGAGGGCAGCAGGGCATCCCTCTCCACGATCCTGGCTGAGGCCAGGTCACTGATGATGTACTGCAGCCTCAGGTGAGCGAACACGGGCACGAAGGCGCTGCCCTGCGCCGACTCCAGGAAGGCAACGTCGCCCCCGAACTCTGCAACACAGCACCCACACTGTGGTTTGCCTCCCCAAATCCTTCCCACACCCTGTTTATACTGCATTTTACTTATTGGTTAGAGAAAGTTATTATTGGTGTTTAATGGCTTTGATTTTATGATGGTTATTGAATGGCTTTTGCCATTAAAATGGAGAAATTATTGGGCCAAGGGCTGGCCAGCTCCTCCTACCTCTCCTGCGCTCAGCAAACCAGGCATCAGCTTCAGTCAGCACCTGCTTGAAAGACCCATTCCAAGAAGGCACGAGCTGAAGGAACATCCACTGGGCAAAACAAATAAATTCTAGTGAGTCAGCTGAAGTTTCAGGTAAGAATCTGCATGTTAATAAGAGACATTTCCAGAGTACATTCATTTCTATAAAAGTTCTGCTATTCTACTAAATACTTCCAGTCAATCTTACAAAGGTTCACTGCACAGAGCCCCAGGCAAGTACCTTTTTGAGAGCAGTGTACACATCCATCTCCACCTGCAGCACAAACAGGTTGGAGGAGCTGATCAGCTGCTTCATGAGGTTTATGCTGGAAAAAATCAATTGTAACAGGTCAGTGAGACACAAAAGAGAAAAAGGAGAAGGGGACGCAGGGAACAAGCAATGGCCAGAAAGTGATCTGCAGTGGGCTCCAGCCTTGGGCAGGGACTGTCCTTCATCCCTGCCAGGGAAGTGCAGCCCCAGTACCTGAGCTCCTTGAAGAGTCCAACACTCTGGTGAGTCATCAGATTGTTCAAGAGCCACTCAAGGCACCTGCAAGGAGAGCAAGGAGTTAGGACCTCTGATTGTTCCTGCTCTGTGTCAACACTGCTGCAACAGCTGCTCCCTCAGTAAATCTGGAGCCACCACTAAGCTGGGTGGGATTGTGGATCTGCAGAAGGAGCTGGACAGATTCAATCAATTTAGATTAGCCACTTGATTTTTTTTTCCCCTGTTTGGGTGGTCAGGCATTGGAATAGACTGGCCAGGTATGTGGTGGAATCACCAGCCCTGGAGGTGTGAATCTGGCTCTGGATTATGTGGTTTAGTGGTTTCAGTGGTAGTGCTGGGTGGGTGGTTGGACTGGATGATCTTATAGGTCTCTTCCAACTCTGATGTTCTAAGATTCTATTCTAAAGACATATTAAAACAATTAACCTGGTCATTATGCTACTGTGTGTAAATTCACTGTTAACTGGCAATGTCCAAAGCAGTTTGGAGACAGTAATTCTTACTTTTTCTTCACGGAGTCCAGCCCATATGTCCCTGCAGAATTGTAATAACCACACACAGTTTGGGCAGTGATGGTTTCCTTCATTGTTTCACCACATTGCTGGATTAAGCCATCCTGCAGGAAGGAAAAAACACAGACATTCTGAGTGTTCACTTCCCAACAGGAAATGTCAGACACAGATTTTCATGCCTGAGCCACCCCCTAAGTCCCACAGTGACTGGTGCTATGCTGTTCAAACCATTTAAACCACCATTCCTCAGAAACACAGATGTTCCTAAAGAATATTTCCCATGAAAGAAAAGGGTACTGAATGCCTTCAGGGTAGAGCAAGCAAGCTCCAAAACCTATTTAATCTACTTGTAGCTATCACTCACAAATCACTTAATCTTACACCTCAACCTTAGTCACAGCATTTTTCAATAAACCCACTGCTTTGTGTTTGGCTTTTTCCCCAGTTAGCCTGAAAAGCTGATTCACTCCTCTGGGTGAAAACGGCCACGTGGGCGAGGATCCCCTGAACTGCTGTGCTTCTTTCAGGTAAAGACAGAAGGAACGGCGTTATTTCTGACTCACCAGCTGCAGCATGCAGGCTGCTGCCAGCAGGGCCACCACGCGGCTGGGGTTGATCAGCACATCGTCTCTGTAGAGCGAGCCAAAGGCCACCTGCAGGGCTGCAGAGGGAACACGAGTCACAGAGAGGCACTAAACACAACTTAAACACAACCTTAAAGTCCCTAAACACAAGCAAACCCCTCACTGCACGCTCACAACCCACAACCAAACCCCTCACTGCACACTCGCTGTGTCTCAGTGCTGGTTCTTTATCTAGAACAACTGACCAGACAGAAAACACAACAAAGGGCAGTAACCAATCCATTACTGAGCTCCCAGATTTAAACAAACTCTCCAGCACCCCTGAGAGTTAAAAAACTGCACAAAGAGAAGCTGAACCTCATGAGCCTTCTCTGAACATCACCAGGTTTAACCCAAGCTCTCCCTTCAGGGTTTTGTTAAAATAAAAGGCTCCCACTTACCTTCTACATCAATATTTTGATCAGGAATCTCCAGCTCTATGACATTCATGCTGGATTCTTTCCAAGAGCCACTGAACATACTGGAAAAGTAGCCTGACTGTATGAAGGAAGAGAGAAAAAGAAACTCAACTAAGAGATTTCATCCCACTTAAAACTGCCAAAAGCAGCACCAAACACGGTTAATATTTACCTTTATGCAGAACAAAATATATTAAGGGAGCTTTCACAAGCTAAAACATTCTGACAGACTCGAGGGGCTGACTGTAGCTGCTGTTTCTGACACTCAAAATGCCTACAGGAAAGTTGGGCTCCGTGTGTGCAACCAGAGTAAGGAAAGAGTTTGAAAAGGCCAGAAAAGCTACACAAGCTCTTTTTCCCACAAACCACATCACCAGTGGGGTGACAATTAGTCCAAAAACTAAGTCCTTAAGGTTACTGGCAAATAACAAATCCTGCAGGCATTAGGGAATGCCAGTTAGGGGTGGAAAAAGGAAAAAAAAAAGGCATGCAAGACATACAAATTACTGTACAAGGCTGCAGCCTCATACCAAGGACACAGACACACACACCATTTACGGCAATATACCTTTTATTATTAAGTGAAAAGCACATAAAACTAGAATTTGAGGTTTCCATCCAAAGGAAGGGAAAGATAATGCTCTACTAGGGTTCCTGATTTTCCTTCCCAGCAGCAGATGTGCCCATTATGAGATGCTATCAATGCAGTTTACCTGAGAGATCAAAAAAATAAAGTCTATTTGTACAGCACTGCATTCCCTGACCTCTTCCCTCAGCATTTCAGCTCATGGCAGCAAATAACACAAAACTCAATTCTGATTTCATTTGATCAGGTCAGTATTTTTGTACCCTTGGTGCATCCCTAACTCTGAACCCCACATGTTCCTATCCAAGACAGGGCCTCACTCATCTCTGTCCCCCTCACGAGGCTGCCTCAGCTGTGCCACAGAGATCACCTGCCCAGTTTCATAAGGATTTATCATTTTTGTAACAGCATCATGAGAAAGAAATGCCCCATTTCTCAGAGCTGCTGTGCTGGTCCAGCACCTGACTGTCCTTCCTGGAACCTGGGGCAGGGCCTGGGGAGAGCAGGGGAGCAGAACCAGCCAGGCTGAGTCTGCCTGGGGGGACACAATGGTATTAAGAGTCATTTACATGGAGTTATTCCTGACCTCCAACTCCACTTTACCTCCAGTAACACAACTGCAATGCAGGAGTGTGCCTGGAACAGAACCTGCCTGAGGAGAATGGTCAGCTCCCCCCAAAGCTCACATCCCAAAAACACTGCTCCTACAAGGGCTCTACACACAAGGTCACAACTTTCAAACCCCTCTAAACAGCTGCACTCACAGAAGGGATTTCACACCCAATTTCAGGGTCTCAGGAGCAGCTTCACCAACTTGAGACACAGCAACCACAGAACCACAGTGACAGGAAACAGCAGCCACATCAGTGCTGTGCCCACCCTGCATGATCCAGGCTGCCTGTCCCCATCCCTGGGGTGCAGAGTGGCAGTGGGAGCTGTGCCAGGCAGCCCTGCTCCTGTCACACACCATAAAACCCATCAGTGCCAGCTCTGCTCCTGTCACACACTCCACAGCCCCTCAGTGTCACTGCTCCTGTCACACACCTCACAGCCCCTCAGTGCTCCCTCTCTGCCTCACTCAAAGGACTCTCCTGCCTGCAGCTCATGCTTGTTAAAAGGTTCTCACACTCCAAAAAGAAAAGGCTTTTTCCTACAAGAAAGCAATGGAACACTCCCCTCACTGGGACCACACAAGCATTTGCAGAAACTGCTCTGGAATTCAGGCACTGACACAGCAACAGCCACAAAAAACCCCAGAATTGGCTCTTCCTGTCACTTGTTGCACCAGAGAAAGTGCAGCCAGGTGTGGAGCAGCTCCCTGTGCCACCGTGTCCCACCCCTGCTCTGGCTCCCACTGCAGCTGACACACAGGTGCCCTCCTGTCCAGGTACAGCACCTGAGGGCTTCACACCAACCCCTGCCAAGGGCAAACCCCTGAAAGACATGGGCACAAGTGAGTTTGGTGTTTGAGGGCACAGCCAGGGCTCCTCCCTGCTGCTGCTGCCACAGCAGGAGTGACACAGCACAGACAGTGAAGCCACCAGCACCTCTGTGCTCCCACAACACAGACACAAAGAACTCCCCCTCAACACGAGCCCAACTGGAAATGTTTGTAGAAACAGCATCCTTTCTGGGCTATGCACTAGGGTTTATTCCTTTTCAGAGTTCCTGAGAAAACGCTCCACCTGCAGCAGCAGAGATGCTCCAAGGAACCCTTTGTGAAGGCTGGTAACAATCACCTAACACCTGCAGTGACCCAGCAGCAGCAATTCCCCTGCAGGTCCCTGCACACCAGTCCAGGGGACAGTAAAACCGAGCTGGGGCACCACAAACCCCTTGTGGAATCCCTGCTTTGCCCTGCAAGAACATTCACATCACAGGAGTCTCTCAGCCACTTGCTCAGCAAACAAGAACATGTTCTCAGGACATCAAAGACAACTGTCAGGACTGTTTCACAGACAATGCACCAAGATTAGGAATAAAATAAATTAAACAACATAATTAAGCGGTATGAGAAGCAAAAAATTTTTGAAATATGAACCTACAGCTCTGCTTCCCAACAGGAACTCCTGTTGCTAACAGGAGCTGGTTAACTGTTAACATCTACAAAAAGAGTTAAAGTCCTAAATATAAATTGGAAAAAAAAAAGAAAGATCACCAGTCATACTTCAGAGTTCTCAGATTCTCAGACATCCTTCTATTAAAAACACAGTTCCTACTGGGAGTTAGAAAGGAGCCACTTACCTGGCACAAATAAATTTTGTGCAAGTTCCACTCCTCTCCCAGAGCACAAATTTTGATATCACTGTTCTCCCCATTCAAAAACAGAGTCTGATAAATATACTTCGACGTGCTTTTCAATTTTTTCCTAGTGTTCTCAGATTCTCAGACATCCTTCTATTAAAAACACAGTTCCTACTGGGAGTTAGAAAGGAGCCACTTACCTGGCACAAATAAATTTTGTGCAAGTTCCACTCCTCTCCCAGAGCACAAATTTTGATATCACTGTTCTCCCCATTCAAAAACAGAGTCTGATAAATATACTTCGACGTGCTTTTCAATTTTTTCCTAGTAAAAACAAAACAGCACACCACAAACAGTGAGACACGCCCCTTGAGACTCTCCCCTTCAACTCTTGAACTCTTACAGACACACACCCTGTGTAGGCTCTGAATGTAGGTTTTATTGAACAGGTGAAATATTTACTGAACCATAATAAGCCCCATACAGTGCTCAGTAAATGACACATGTATATTGTTTTGGAAAATGCTCTGAGATCCTGCAGGGTGAGGAGTTGAAAATACTCCTTGTTACATAGATGCCTTTGCATAATGGACCTCAGGTACCACAGAGTCAGTTTAGAAGCCAAAAGAGAATATAAAGCCACACTTCCCAAAATGGTGCTGTGTGCACACCTAGGGAACGCTCCATGGCTACCAGTTTTCTAAAGGAGAATGTCAGGAATGTGGACACAGAACAATATAATTCCTGTGTTCATGTAAGTGTGAATAGTGTCAAGCTCCATGCAGCTTTTTCCACCTGGCACACTGTGTGCATTTTTAAATAAGGCTTCACAAATTAGACGATCATGTAGCACAGAAGGCAGTTCATTGCAGGAGGCTAACCAGCTTAATTCCAGCTAATGGTATGGTTTTGGCAGTAATTTCATAAGGAATCGGTCCTTTTCCTTGCCATCAAGAGGAAGATATGGCCCAGAATCCACACTGAGGGGTGTGAGTGACAAACAGTTTGGAAAAGGTTTACATCCTGTGCCATGCATAATTTAGGGAAACTGGTAGACACTCTTACTATTTGATAAATCAACTGATTGTGTAAGTAACTGAGACAGCAGCATAGGCACTGATGTCCCAAGCTGGCACTATGAAATAGCACAGAAGTAGTGAAATTATTCTGAAAGTGTTGGAAACAATAGAACCTCTTAATAATTTTAGTTAGTGGTTTTAATTAACTTCTAAATTAATTGTTTCATTGTTACCTATATATATATTACAAATAGTATGCTATTCTTAAATTACTCTTAGCCAGCATTTAGCAAAGTTCCCATAAGCTGCTTTAGTAGAAAGCTTGGGAACTTACTTACTGAAACTTACTGAAACAAACAAACTCTGATATACTTCAATGAACAAAACCTGGAAGAGAAATGTATTGTTGAGGTTGGACATCTGGAGTGTAGAATGTATGGACGACAAGGACAACTTCCAGAAACCAGAAGATAAAAAAGAGACAAAGAGTGAGTCTATGTGTTTAAAGTGCTTACCGGAGGAAAAGGATACAAAGACTAAAAATGTGGATAAATTAGCATAAGAAGCAGCTCTGCAGCCACTCCCCAACGAGGAGCTTGGGACAAAACGAGTTCTTGCCAGTGTGTGCAAGTGTCCCCTCCCAGAACACACCATGGCGACAGGAAATACAGAAACAAATTCTTTATTCATTTTCCAACACTCTGAAACCCAACCAGACCCAAGGCACTGAAACCCACCCAGGCAGCACCTCTGCAGCTGCTGTGCTGTGCTGGGCTTTTCCCCTCAGAAGAACTGGATGAAGCTCTGCCTCCTCTGCTGGCAAAACTCAGGAATGTGTCTCCAATGGCAGCCCAGGGAACAAGAAAGAAAATTATTTTATTGGAGGCCACAGAGGCTTCTCCTAATCCGGCCAGTTTTAGAGGAAAATGAGGGATGGAATTGGGGTGTAGCCACCTCCGTGTGGGAGCTGTGACAATGCAGCCTCAGGCTGACCCTTCAGAACAGGGTTATTCACCAGCAGTAAAAGATAAATTGCTAAGCCAAAGCAGGGTCCCATTTTTGGGGTGCAGACACTGAACAGTGTGCAGGGTCTACGGGAGAAGTCTCTCCCAGAGGCCGATGGGGACACCCAGTGAGGCCCAGGCACAAACACGGGTCCCTTATGGGGCAGGTGTCAGTCGGTGTGGGGAGATGTGGGCAGGTGTCCCAGGCAGGTCTGGGAATCACCTCAGGGACATTTGGGGACATGTCCCAGGAAAACCTGGGGAACTGCCCCAGCACCAGGCTGGTGAGGCGGGATTTTGGGGACAGGTCATTCCTTAAAAGGCACCACTCCAATGACATCACTTTATCCAGAGCAGGATTTATAATATAACCCTGCTATAATTACATATACTCCCATGATCCAGTATAATTATTTGTACTCCTGTGATCCAGCAGACTGACCAAAAACACAGGGCTGCTCTAACCAGGGCAGAAAAAGGTTTTCCTCATGTCACCAGTGACAATTCCCTACTTACAGGCAACATATACACACAGCACAGCCAGCTGTTAATGCTTCACACTAACAGAGGCAAGTTAATATGTAAACGTGTTTGTATTTTAGATATTTGGTTTCTCTGTGTTTTAATTCTACTGAAAAACTGGAGCAAACCCATGTTCTGCAGTCTCCATGTACCAATGAGGTTGGCTTTTCCCTGTGCAGCCTCTCACTCTCAGGTTTGCTTTAGTTGATGCATTTTGCTGTGAGCACAACAGCAGAGGGGCAGCTGCTCAGGAAACAACTTCTATACCTTTGGTTACAGCATTCTGTGTAAGCTGGGCTTCACCAGCCCAGTTAGTAGGCAAATGGGTGTTCCAAGCATAAAAGTGTATCAAAAGGGTCAACCAGAATGGCCACTACCTAACCAGAACATGAACTAACCTAAGTCAATAATCAGAGTAATTAATAAGGCATTTGGGAGGAAAAAAAAAAAAAAAAAGAAATCTTTATCATGATTGGGCTCGATGATCTTAAAAGTCTTTTCCAACCTAAACCATTCTATGACCAGCTGCTTCCCATCACCCAGCAGGTTCCCCAGGCCTCCTTTAATCCTCCCCACCACACAGCCTGAGCAGAACCTTCCTGTAGTCCCCTGAGCAGTCTCCCTAGAGAGAGCAGAAAAAAGGAACACCATTAGTTTTGCAGCTCCATGGAAAGCAGGGTTCCTTTCAGCATCAATGACTTATTGCAGCGTTTGTATCCTCTTTGACAACTTGATAACCAAGAACGTTCAGGAATGTTTCCAGTACATAAATGTAAAGTCTCCTTAATTCCACCCCCTGTAAAATACCCAGATGTTGTTTTGAGGGTCTCCTTGGTGCTGCTTAGCAAACCCAGGTGTGTGTAAGACTCTGAGCTCACCTTGATGAAGGAGTGGAGTGATTTCCCATACATGGCCAGGAACTCCCTCCTGATGTAGAGCATGTCTATCTCAGCACGGGACACCATCACCCGGATCAGCGTGCTGTCATCAGTGCCCAGGCCCTGAGGGGACACAACAGCAGCTGGGGACACACAGGGACAGGCACTGAGCCTTGGCCTTCCCTGCAATCCACTCCTGACGAGACCATTTTTGCATTAATGCAGGCTTCCATTACCAGCTCTGAGCCTCCTGGAGGAAAAGAGC
>NW_005054647.1:229679-236631 GCF_000277835.1 Geospiza fortis | reverse complement strand
CCACAGAAAACATCAGATCTCTTTCTTTTTTTCCCCCCAATTAATGCAGTTTCTTTTTCTCTAATTGCTGTCATGCTATTGACTTAAGCATGGAGAGGCAGGGGGGGAAATAGCAAAATCTCTTTACCTTCATGGATTTGTACAATCTTTCAGCAAAATAAGCAGGTTTATTCCTCATGCACTTTACTGGAAGGGAGACAAGAACAAGGTCATTAAAACCAATAAACACTGAAGGATAAATTCTTCCAAACCCTTCCAGCACTTTCTCAGTGCAGACATTTATTCTGTAAAAATGCAACTCAACAAGCACAGTGCAGACATCCAGAGTCAGTGACCTGCTGTCAGTCGATGTCTCCACGTCCAGTGCACAGAAATAAAATATTTTTAAGGTCTTAAAACTTCCACACAGCAAATGCCATCTGCCAAAGCATCCCTTGGCAGAGAAATATAAAGCACAGTGCCTTCTTACCAGGTCTTTGCATCTGCAAAGATTAAAACACTGTGGCTTGTAAAACAGTGAGAAAGAATGTGCCTCCTGAAGCTGTGCAAACAGTCAGGGCAAGAGACAGTATCTTTAATTATTTAATTAGTTTGTAGACAAAGATTAAAGGCAGGGAACTCACCCACAGCTAACAAAGCATCCTCAAGGTCTCCTGACATCTCGGATTTAATGCTGTCTGTGACGTCCTTATTAGCAATCACTCTGTACACATCAAAAACTAGGAGGAAGAGTTGGATAAAAGAGCCAAGTGAGCTGCTTCAGTGTGTACCCCCCGAGGATCACTTTGCAAGATCAGGCTCCTCATAGCCTGTACAAACACTGCGCCATTACCATGACACTGTCAGCTAAATCAGGGCTGCCCCTCGGAAATAATTCATTTTAATTATCAGCTGTCTTGCTAATTAGCCTACCACTGCTGCAAGGATTTTCCAGAACTGCTATTTAATGCAGACATTTTCCATGCTTAGCTCTGTCCCATGGGAGTCACAGTTCATTATCTCCAATTCACAGGCTAGAGGAAGTTGTATGGGTGTTTTACTGAACTCCCATTTTGAATCAACTGGCCCTGAGAATATCTGTTGTCTCAGGAAGGGATCACAACCAGTTAATGAACAAGTAAAAAGCTCCTACAAAAGTACTGTCCTCAAAGCAGGGAAAAAACCCAGACACCAGAGAGGTCCTACCTCTGAGCAGGTGGCACCTGTTCCTTGTGCAGAGGATGGTCATGAACTGCACCTCATCTGTTCCCCATTTCTTCTCCCCAGCTTCATACAGGGCCTGCAAGACATGAACAAAGTGGGGTTAACTGAGAACACCAGATGTGTATAATGAGATTTTTACTTCATAGAACCATTGGGGCTGGAAAAGCCCTCTGAGGTCATTGAGTTCACCACTAAGTCATGTCCCCAAGTGCCACATTCACATGGCTGTGGAATCCCCTCAGGGATGGGGACTCCACCCCTGCCCTGGACAGCCTGTGCCAGAGCTGGACAACTCTTCTGGGGGGAAAATATTTCCTAATATCCAATCAAGTCTTCACCTGGGGCACTGCTGACTAGCACAACTTGAGGTTTACTCATCTACCTTGAGAAAGAGAGGTCTATAAACAGCAGGGATTCACCACACATCACACATACAAACCCAGTTCTTGCCAGGAAGCAAATTGCTACACACCTGAGCATCTTGTTGAGCAAGGGCCTCATCCACAAATGTTCCCTCATCTCTGTTGCCCTGCAGTAATACAAGGATGAAAAACTCATTTCAACAGAGCAACTAATGGAAGTCCTGCAAATTCTCCATTCAAAGCCAGTTATTTGAGATGTATAATGGGATTCTTAACATTGAGTAATGGGTTACAAATACAGCAAAACATGATTCAGATGTGATTTGTTCTTTCTTTTGAAACAGTAGCCATCCACTTTATTAAAAAGAGCATATGGCACTAAGGCATGGCAGAGTGAGGCTGCTCTCCCTGCAGAAGCTGGGGTGAAGTGCTGGCAAGGTGAAATGCAAGGGAAGTGAAACAGCAGCCAGCCTGAAGCACCTCTGTGGGAAATGGATTGATAGAAAATTCTCAAAGCCTGACAGAAGGCTCACAAAGCGTCCATCTGTACGCAAACTTTGGGATAAGAAATGAGTGAGAGATGTCCAGTAGATGTTCAGCCCTGTTAGTGCCCTGTCCTGGACTCACCGTGGCGAGGGACACGAGGACCCTGCGGAACATGGAGGATGTGTCAGAGACAATGTCGTCCTCCAGGGTGGAGCCGTACTCTGCCAGAACACACACACAGCACATCTGTTACTAACAGCTCACAGAATGCAGGATTTGCTGACTGGGAAGGGACCCACAAGCATCCCCAAGTCCAGCTCCTGGGCCTGAATAGAACATCCCCAGGAGTCCCACCATGTGCCCAAGAACATTGTACAAACACTCCTTGAGCTCCATCAGGATTGCTGCTGGGACCACTGGTCTAGGGAGCCTGTTCCAGTGCTCAGCCACCCTCTGGGTAAAGAAGTTATTTCTAACATCCTAAACTGTCCCCAGGATTTGAATTGCCTCAGCAGTGCAGCACAGGGGGACAGGCATGTCCTGCTGGCCACACCGTGACTAGGACAAGCCAGGATGCCCTTGCCCTTCCTGGCTGGCATCACAGCAATCCAGCCATCATATTGAGTGGTGCAGGGCAAAATGCAGAAGCAGAGCCAGGACAAAACTGGCAAAAGATCCACCACGGGTAGACCTCCAGCTGACAGACATAACCACCCCACCCCATTACACCAACTCAATTTCTGGGTGTAATTCTAGTCCTTGGTGCTGACAGACCCTTGTCCTGCCTCCCCACACACCCCTGCACACACAGAGGTGGCTTCTGAGGCAGTGAGGCATTGCAGAGCGTGCTACATACGGAGTTTGTAGTTCTCATTGATGTGCCGAATCTCGGCGTTGGTGCGAGAAGCCAGGATTTCAATCAGGCAGCCTTCATCTGTCCCTGCTCCCTAGGGAATCACAGAGACAAGACTGTGACAGCCAGGACTCTTGTTTATTAGGTATGGCTTAAAAAGAAATTAATAATTATTATACAATTATGCCATTGCATACTGAATTGACCATAAGTCATGCAACACAAAAAAGGATTTCCAAACCTTTAGAGCCCTCCTCAGTTCATGCACGTCATACATGGTGGTAGAAGTCATCAAACCAATGATCACCCTTTCAAAATTCCCACTCAGCTCAGACTTCAAGTCATCAATCAAATCCTAGAAATCAGAAAGAGAGGAAAGGAGAAAAAGACACGGCCTTTGAGAAGGGGAAGAACTCATTCAATACTTTTCTTGGATGAACAGTTACTCTGAAGTGAACAAGAACAAAAAAACTTGGCCAAGGAAAGCTTGTGCTCAGTGCCAGTCATGCTCTTGTGGAGACTGGGATGTTCTTCACATTTCACCCGAGTGGTACAACCCAAAAAGTCCCCATCTCCCAATGAGAGACACAGGCACTGATCTCTGAAGAGCACCTACCCTGCCAATAGTGCTTTTATAGGTGATCAGAACTTGCTGACGTTGGGAAACGTTCAGTTTGGTCAAGGTCTCAATGATGGCATCTTCATCTGTGCCTGGAAGGACCCAAAGAAAACCAGTCAGTCTGCTTGTAGCAGAACCAGAGGCCTGCTCTGGCCTTGCCCAGGGCGTGCCATTGGCCACACAACCTTACACACATCCTTGCACAACCTGGGTCTCATGTGTGCATGAGCGCCTTGGCCCAGCAGCACCACACCACAGACAGAGAAAACAAAACCTTGACTAAAGACATTTTTATGGCCAAGACTTGGATTTCCACTGGGGTTCAAGTTCCCTCCAGTGCCCTCACAAGGCAGTGAGGTGATGCAAATAGCTGAACTTCCCCTCCAAAAAACCACCAGTAAAAACCTTCCCAACCGGCAGAGCTAAAAAAGAAGGTTTAACAGTGGAAGGAGACAACTTACCAAGTCCCTTCATGGCCTTCCTTAGTGCATGTGCTTCTTGCTCAGCACTGAAAGCTGAGACACCCTTGACTGTTGCCTAAAACCAAAGGAGAGGAGTTAAGAAAAGTAGTCACAAAGTGAGACATTTACAGAATAGAGCTGAATTAAAAAAAAAAAAAAAAGACAATTCAAAAGATGCAATCCTCTCTTTTGGAAAGTGACAGCAAGTAAAGTCTATCCTCCAAACATGAGTGATTTTATACCAGGTTCCATCCATTCCAAAACTGAAATGGTTTGTTCCAGGACTTCCCAGCCACGTAAGAAATAAGCTACAGGGACTCAACTGAAAGGAGAAAATACCTTAATGTGGCTGCCCATGCAGTATCTATTTTCCAGCTAAATAAGGGCACACTGCCAGACATCTCTGTTCAGACCAGCTTCTTCCCAGCAGTTTTCCATGTAAATCATAGAAGAAGCTGTTCCCAGCAAAGCCCCATTCCTGACTTCTCTAAGAGCAGTCAAGGACCATCATTTTGTTAAATAACACACCAGGAAGTGCAGTGTTTCACCCCAAATAGTGATTCACAAACAGGTTTCTCCTGCCTCTGGTCTAGTGCAATTTCTGGGGAAATAGACTTTTCTTGCTAAGCTCTTCATGTTCCCAAGAAAACCATCAGTGGTAAAAGTACCACTTAACATTCAATGGGCAGAAAAGTGTTTCCCTGTCCCTGGAAGTGTTCCAGGCCTGGCTTGGAGCAGCCTGGGAGGTTTCCCAGCCCATGGCTGGAGATGGAACTGGATGATGTTTATAAGGTTCCTTTCAACCCAAACCATTCCAAGATTCTGTAATAACAACCATAGAAATGGCTGCCTTGTAGGCTCAACCTGGAAGGAATAATATGCCTAGGAAGCTTATCTGGAGAAATTAATGTTCTTTGAATTATTTGAATATCTGATCTGGTTTTCCATTAACTCCCCAAAGGCAAAAGCCTTTATGTGTGGGTCATTCTCCTCTACAATGAGGAAGCAGAAAGAAGTGATAAATTCACCCCCTTGAAGGGACAGACAGGGACAGTGTTCTTCCTGCTGTGTCCTTATCTGAGCTCCACTCCCCACGTTTATCAAGTCGGAGCAAAGGCTTGGCACAGCCTGGCACAGCAAACACACTCACCATTCTGCTCAGATCTGGTCAATCTGTTATTGTCTGTGTCCAGGGCACTGACAGCTGTAATAATAATACACAGGGAGTGTTAGTTTTCTAGCAAATTATTAATAGAATACACCTTCCCTCGAAGGTTAATGGGGCTGATTAAATAACCATCAAATTCTTTGAGGAATAAAGCAGGATTGAGCAGCCCAAGTGAACGCCCAGGGCCGCTTCCCAGAGCGTCCAGCCCTGCTTTGTGCTGGGCAAAGGCTGGGTCACACAGCACAGGGCCAGGGCCAGGCTGGGAGGGATGTGCTGGACACACGGGTGATTGGCACTGCTAATTTAATGATTCTTCTTTATTGCCTCTGTTAGTGCTGAGTTTGCTTCCTTTCATCTGATCATAAATTCCAGTGATCATAGTATGACCTAGACCTCAGAAAAGTCACCGTTGCTCTTTTCTAATCTTTCTATAGAATTAAAAAGCCATTTTCATTTGCTTTAGTCAGATACGAAATGAAGGCTCCAAATTTCACTGCTGTTTTTGTGATGGAGCTGGTTGGTACACAGAAGCAGGAATATCAGACAGGCTGGTTGAGCAAGTCAATTAGAGGGCAAAATAAAGGTCAGTAGCAAGGGAAAGGGAAGCAGGGAAATTCTGAGCTGGCAGAAGGAAACCAAACCATGAGGAGAGGCTGCATGTACTGCACTCAGGGAGAATCCTCTGGCAACATCCATTAATAGCAGAAATACCGCACTGGATATTGACTGCAAGACTCTGATTTCTTCATCCTGGGAACACCACAGGGAATTGAAAGAGCAGAGCCCTGGAAAGGCAGCAGTGCAAAGCCACTGCTCCGTCTGCAAGTGCTGGTTTGTTCCTGGTGCATTTCTGTGTGAGAATGAGCACTGAGGTTACAGGTGGGAGAGCCCAGCCAGGCTGTCTGGCAGCAGCCCCTGTAACCCTTTCACAGCTGAAGGGGTCTGCAGGGACTGCTCATGCTGGGGCTTTAGATGAATGAAACTCTCCTAAGCCACCCTTTGGCAAGCAGAGAGAGAGGGAATTGCTCAGCAGATTTGCCAGTGCTCAGCAGCTTAACACAATTCCTGGTGTGCAGCTCAGTCAGGGAAAAACAGCTCCAGGACAGGAACAATACTTCACTCTGTGTTTTGAAGAATTAAACTGTGCAGGCAAGAGTCAGCCAGCCTGTGCTATGGTCCTGATGTTATTTGCTTCACCCCAGAATAAAGGCCTGGTACAATGAAGCTGGCAGAGAACAAGCTCAAAACACTGTGCCCAGGTGACAGAGTGCAAGTGCAGGAGGCATCCCTCCCATTACTCGATTTTTTTTCCCATGGATGATCTTTCCCTGGCAGGCTTTATCAACTAAACAGCCAGTTTTAAGTCCATATCAAACATCCTCTAAAAGCTGAATAAACCTGATTTATCAGGAGAGTGCTGACACTATCACATGTGCTGGCCAGTTCAAGTTTAGGCTTGCTCACAGTCAGGTTTTCCTGGCTATGCTCAGAGCACACACACAGGAACAACCAAGGAAAGTTCCAACAGCTTAAGAGGATATAAACACAGGGCTTTTCCCCCTCAGTTTGAGCTCGCAGCGTTGCCAGTCCTCCACCTCGGGTCTGGATGGAAACCCACCGCTTTGCGACCCTTTTCCTTGCCAGGCAAACACCGGACCTGTCCGACGAGTTCCTTTACTGGGTGCACGTTTACCCAAACACAACCCACACCCAGGGCCGCATCAGCTTTTCCAGAGCTCGGTCACTGCCAGCTGCTGCCGGTGTGCGGGATGAGCTGTGCCCGGCTGGGGCTGTGCCCGG
>NW_005054647.1:222217-229429 GCF_000277835.1 Geospiza fortis | reverse complement strand
GAGACCTTTGGTGGCTGTCCCGGGTGGCGAAGTCCCCGCCCTGGCGACACGCGGCAGTGACGTGAGGGAGCTCCAGCCCTGCCCTGCCCATCCCTGAGCACTTGGTTGTGATCCAGAGCAGGGAGAAGCTCCCGGGAAGCCTCACTCGCCCTGCACGTTTGGGATTAACCCCGAACTGCCCATCCCTGAGCACTTGGTTGTGATCCAGAGCAGGGAGAAGCTCCCGGGAAGCCTCACTCGCCCTGCACGTTTGGCTCCAGCCCTGCCCTGCCCATCCCTGAGCACTTGGTTGTGATCCAGAGCAGGGAGAAGCTCCCGGGAAGCCTCACTCGCCCTGCACGTTTGGGATTAACCCCGAACTGCCCATCCCTGAGCACTTGGTTGTGATCCAGAGCAGGGAGAAGCTCCCGGGAAGCCTCACTCGCCCTGCACGTTTGGGGTTAACCCCAAACTGCACTTTAGGGGTTACACGGAGGGCTGGCAGGTTGGGACGGCATTCCCTGTAAAAGTCCCTGGAGCAGAGGGGCTCTGGTCTCTCACTCCTGCCTGCAGCAGGGCACAGCCGAGGGAAGGGGACAGCGGCGTGGGGCACACGGGCAGCAAAACCCTCGAGCAATAAGTCCTGTTCCTCCCCCGGTGTTGTTTGTGGGGATTTCTGATCTGTATCGTGCCTCCTGTGCTCCCACAGCACCTCTCTGGCTCTTCAGCATCCTCACCCCTTGTCTAAGAACTCTGCACTGCAAACGGCCATGATGTCAGTTAGGATGGTTCTTTGCATAACGATTATTCATTTTGCCCCAATAAATGGCAGTGCCCTCAAGCCAAAACCCTTCAGGCAAAGGGACTTCGGTTTTACCGTTCCAGGGCTAGCCACGGACATGATCACAGGGCTGACAGAGGGAAATCAGCCTTGCAATAGAGATTCCTTGTCTTCAAGTGATTATCCTCAGCACTTTTGGTCTCCTCTGATGCCAAACGTGCTGTTATTATCATGGGTAAGCCAAGCCTCTCAGTTTTTTCCAGCTCACAGGACAGCTCTGTCTCATCCCTGTGCCTCTTTGCCCATGCTCCTTTGCTGGAAAGAACCTAAATTTAGCAGCCTGGATGTGGGCAGGCTGTGCCTCAGTGAGCATGTCTGTGTGGGTTATTTATTACAGCTCCTGCTGCAGCTCAGCTCCCAAAACAGCTCCACAGAGCCCAGCACCTACTGCTGATGCAAGGGATGGACCAGGGGAGCAGAAAAACCAGGTTCAAGCCTCAAGCCCTCTCCTTTTGCACTGCAGAGCCTCTTTCCTTGCAGAATCTGGCACTTGACCCTGACCAGGATTCAGTGTGGACCAGTCCATATAAACTGTTGCTAAGGAGAAACTTTTCTCTTTCCTACATCTGTGAAAGTTTCCATTCTCAGCCCTTCTTCTCACGTCAGCAGTCCCTGTTTGGGCCCATTTTAATCCCCCAGCAGAATTGCTGTGTTTCTCCATCTTACATTGCCAGGGATTTTTTTAGCCTGTATTTTCATCCTTCTGTTTGCTTCCCAGTCTCTTCAGCCCTCAGGACTGGAAGGCCCTGTCACTGCAATCACTGGTATATGCAATAGTAATTGTTTAATACCATAAGTTATTAATTTTCTTTGCAAATTAGTTAAATATTGCAGCAATCCTCTCATTCATTGTTTTCACAATTTAACCTTTTCTTTCCCACTGGCAGAGGCACCAAGTAGGAGGAATACTTGAAGATTCAAAGTGTTTTGGCCACCTGAAATTAGTCATGTAAGTGTATTCCATTCAGCAGCCAGATCCTGACACATCACACAGCCAAGTTCCCTGTAGTCGTGGCTGGTTATGGGTGCTGGCTCCAAAGCCATCTGATTCAGTCACGAATATTTGGACCAGAAAGGAAAACAAAAAGGCACAAAAGCTTCTGAGCATGCTGAGAGTTGTCTGAGCTTCTCTGGAAGGTGGATAGAATGACAGGGGGTTTAAGGAACCCTGTTATACCTTGCTCCAGGAGCTGCTCCCTCCAGGAAGGCAAAGGATTGTTGCTGTATTTTCCTAGGCAAGGTTCAGGTGACAAAGCTTTGTCTCTCCAGGGGTCCTTTGTGCAGGGTCTGCTCAACTTTCAGCTTTGTCTTCATCTCTGAAAGGATGGAAAGGCTATGGTTATTCTCCTGTACCTCCAGCTGAAGGATATCACTGTCTGGCATAGCTTTGCTGTCCTTGCATGAAAAGAGGGACAGCAGGGGACAAGCCCACAGTCCCTCTCAGTGCAGTGACAGAGCACGTTGCTCTTCTGTTCACAGATACTTCATTTGTCCTGTCAATTATTTTAACCACCCTTGGTTTAAAGCCCTCGACCCCCCAGACTTTACTCAGTTACACACATGCTTTCTATTCCCATTCCACCCTGCTGTTCTCCCACCTACCAAAGACCTAATGAAAACTAAAGGTCACAGAAAAACAGGGAGGGCAGTGTGCATTAAGTAAATAACTTGGGCTCAAGCAGCAGCCCTTTAGATAGGGGTATTTCTTCAGGCCCACAATGAGAGCAGAACTGAACCTCTAGAAAATAGCAGCATTTGTTTTTGCCTGAAGGACCTGACCTTTTAAATTTGCATCTGAAAGAGCAAAAGAGCCTTGTGCTAGGAGGAGAGATTTTCAGTGTGCCCTTTCATCAGCAGGTACCTGCCTTCAGCTCTAGAGGAACAGCCTCACCTCACTCACTGAGCTCCAAATTCTGACACTATGGGGATTAAGCCGGTGTTTTTAGGAGGTTCACAAGGGAAGTGCTCATTTTCATCCCCGAGCGCTGGCAGTTTGCAAGCAGCCCCTGAAAACGAGGTTATTGAAGGGTTGCACAAGTGCTGTGGGAGTGTGTTGGATGCTGCAGCTCAGTCAGTGTTGTCTCCATAGCAGCAGTACCCGAAGGTAGGGTGGAGGCTGGAAACCAGCCCTTGCTTTCCCAAAGCACTGAGTTCTGTGTGCTTTTAAGAGGGCAAATTCTCATTCCATGTATTAATATCACAATAGTCCCAAAGTGAGCTGCAGTTGTTAGGGCTCACTGCAGACATCCAGGGGCACTTCTGGCCCTTAGAGCCAGGGTGTGTCCTTACCTGCTGTTCAGCACTGTGGAAGGCGAAACAGCCACAAGTCTGAGGTGTTTTGGGAAGAGGTGTTTTGGGGAAGGCCTTAGGAAGAGGCAGCCTGGAGCTGTTGATCCATGATTGGACTAGAGCCCTTTTAACACAAAGAGAGGAAGGAAGATTAAACACTCCCAGACCTAGGTAAGCAGTGCTTATTTGAGTGGGAAAACTGAACTATTCCAACTCACATAAGAAACTGGAATGTTCTTAACTCTTCATAACCACTAGAAACACTGCTTGTGCACTCAGCATTATCAGGGGAATGCGCAGCACTCTCCCTTTTAGCAATCCAGGCAGGATTTAGAACCCTGAGCACAGCATACCAGCACTGCTATGCAAGTCAAAGGCTCTCTGGGTAGATTACATAAACATAAATGTCACACAAGGCCAAGAAAGAACTGGGGAGCAGAACTGATTTGAGAAAACTCCTGTAACCCAAGATGCCTTTAAAACAAGAGACCACTTGGACACGGGGGGAGCCCACCTGGCTGAGACAATGAGCTGTAAGGGGAGACAGCGATGAGCACTGCAAGGAGTCGAATTCCCTTTCAAGTGTGCTTCAATCAGCAGGTTCTCAAGGTGGGGATGCTCGTGTTCTGCAGGCACAGGAGGGGATCCCAGCTCGCTCACAGCTCCTCACGCTGACAGCTCGAGCAGCATCTCGGCGGCGGGGGGCTCTCCACACTGCTGTCCCCCAGCATATGCCGTGCTGACACTGCCTCGGAGATGCCCACCCACTCTGCCTTTCTCCCACTGAGAAACTGAAGGCTGCACTTGGCCACGGGCCCAGTCTGCTGTTTTCTTTTAATCACTAAAGCTATAACCAGCAGGGAATGCAAGCAGTCCAGGCCATCCGTGGTCTGAGGGCTTTGCTGGCTCCCTGTGGCCCAAAGGGGAGCAGGAGTCAGCAAAACCCTCCAGAGAGGGAGGGGGCTTAACGAAGGTTTACTTTAATTAGCATACATATCGTTCTGAAGAGGAAATGAGTAGCTTTCACTTTTTTCTTCTTAATTAATATCTGTCTCCATGTAGTTTAATCTCACTTAGCTGCTCTGTAATTTGGCCATGACCCAGCTCTAGGGGATGGAAACAGAGCCATGACTGCCCAGCTCAGGATGACTTTTCCTGACCCTGCACTTAAACAGAAGTGAGCAAAGGGTGTGGGCAGACCCGGGTGAGGTCGCTTGGGGCAGGAGGAGCCCCAACAGGATCCTGACACTGGAAACACAGCAGATAAATCCCTTCTCAGGGAGAACCCAGCCTGCAGACTTCCCTCAGCGTAGCAGCAGCTGCTTTAAGGGACTGAGTGGAGCTGTGGTGCAAAGTCATGCTCCTTGACAAGCAGGGCTGTGTCCCACCAGTGCTCCATCCCCTGGCTGTACACAGGGTCAGTCCAGGCCGCTGCATCCCACGTGTGTGAGCCCTCCCTTACTTTGAAACAGTTACCCCTATCACTGCGTAAAAAGGGCTCTCCCAACTTCCTTATCAAGATAAGCATCACCGCGTGATTAAGACCTCATTATTATGCGGTGAATTCAGGAAAATGTGACCATGGCTGTGTTTCCCCTGGCCGGTGAAGTGGCAGCGAGCACAGGAAGCTGCGCCAGCTCTGCTCTCCGTCGCTGCCTCTCCCCGAGCTCTCCAGAAGGGGCCAGTGTGCCCTCGCCTTTCGGGGCTCGCAGGAAACCTGCGCAGGCCTGTGTTTTTATTTAGAAAATGCTGAGCTGTCTGGAAAGTTTGATGAAGAGGGATGCAGCTGTATTAATGTGCTTCTTCCTGGGGATTTGAATGCATTTTCTGAGCAGTGCAGGAGGAGCAGGGATCAGGGAGACAAAGTGCAGGGAAGCAGCTCTGCTGACCACACTCGGATATTTTAAACCTCGCGTCATGGGATTTCAGCAGCTTAAAATTCAGTGTTTAGGATTGAGTGCATTAGTCAGAGGTTCCTCTCTGCAGCACGACAAGCCTGGGAGCGCTCTGGAGTCGCTGTGACACGGGAGAAGCACCAGGCCCTGTGTGTGCCGTGGCCACGGATCAGCGTTTTCACTTGGAGCTCTCAGGCTCAGTTCCCTCTGATCCCTGTGAAGGTCACTGGGATTGCAGCAGTGCAGCAGAGCCTGGTGCCTGCTGGAATAACGAACATCCTCAGCGTCTGCAGCCGGGGATGGCTCCGGCTGTGCTTTTGCTCCCCAAAATGGTCATGGGTGGGGTTTGTGTGCGGTGGGCTGAGCATCAGAGCCCCCAGCCGCGCGTGGGTCTGGCACTGCCTGCATTGCACTGCAGGTACGGTTAAAAAAAGCCCTCTCGGAGCCAGGGAGGAGGCTCAGCAGTGCATCTGCAGCTCTCTGCATGCAGTGGCTTTTATCTTCTTTACTTGGAAATGACTCATTTCCCTGTACTGTACAGAGATGCCCAATTTCCTTGGAAATGGTTCAGTTCTGCAGAGTCCCCAGAAATCCCCAGTGATGGGGCCCAATTTTTGCACTGGGTGTTTTACCTGTCTTGAGAGATGCCTGGGGATTTTCACAGGTTAGAGAAATTAAAAAAATAATTTAAAATAATGGATAGAAGCAACTGAGACTTTACTCAGTTCATATTTATTCCGAAGGGCACGTGAACCTTCTGTACTGAGCACTGGCAGTTAATCCATCACAGAGCCCCAAAGCACAGCCAAGCGTGTTCCATGCAGATTGAAGGCTGCAAATGAAAAAGGACTGTTTGCACACGTGTGCTGGCTGCCTGGCTGCAATCACTGCAGCTCCAGCTGCGCGGACTTGGGCTGTACTGGAAATGAGGGGCAGCCAGGAGCCACCCAGAAATTATGGGTGACTGAAGGTGGTCAGAGGAGGACTTTGGGGCCTGCAGGGTGGGCTCGTGGGCCCATACCTTTAAGACCTGCCGAGGATGAGGATGGTGGAAGAGGTGTAGCATTATCCTCAGTGAAGAGGCACAGTGGCTCAGCAGAAAAACAACTGCAGTGATGTGCTGTCAGATCTGTGTACTGCTAAATGTTACCACCAGCAATTTTACCTGCCTATTCTCAGAGCCATATTCATCTTAAAAGCCTTCAAACACTGCGAGGAAAAACCCAATTAGAGCCATTTACAACAGGCTGATCCAATCTCGCTGGCATTGCTGGAAGCCCAAAGCCAGGCCAAGGACTGTGGAAGGATAAACATTTTTGTCACCCCAAGGCAACCAGGCCTGGCCTACCCTGGGGACAGGGGCTGGAGCAGGATGGCTGTAGTTATTACCATAATACAGGAAATAATAGTCATTGGGAAAATGGGACCATGCTTTGGTTTCCTCTTCCATCCCAGTCAGAGGGGAGGAAGGAGAGTGGTGCTGTTGTGGAGGTATTCATTTGGCAGCCAAATGCTGCTTGGGTTTTGTATTCTGGGGCTTTATTCTGGAAAAAACAATTTTTGCCATTTTAACATTTCCCTCTGCTGTTTGAAATCCAGCCTTCAATAGTGCATGAGGAGTTGGCTGCTCTGGATGCCAAAGGCTGGGAAAATCTCCTGATTTCTGAGGAAAAAATGCTGAGAAGAACCCAAAGTGCATTTAAACTGAGTTTCCCAAGATCTGAGCTAAACTAAACCTTTCCAAAGCCTGACCCCATGGCTTTGGGCTCTGGAGGAGCTGCAGTGCCCCTGAGGAGCATCTTGCCAGGCAGGGAAGGAGGAGGAAGCTGTAATTTAACAGCAAATCCAAGGCACAGGTTGTACAAAACCAGCTACCAGGTGTAAAACACTAAAGATATTTTAAGGGCTTGGGATATCTCTGCTGTCAGGATTTTTTCTTAGGCTCTCAAAGCAGGCGCTAGCAGGGCCTGTGTGAAGATAAGCCTCGTGCTTCAGGTTAATCCCAAGATATCACAGCAGTGGCCTTTTATTATTATATGACGAAAACATCGACTTTAGCGCATTACTTCAAAGATAAACGTAAATACCCGTCACCATGCAAAGCTCGAATGTGGGCCGTGGTTCCTCACGGACAGGATTTCTGCACTCATCCCTCAGGGCGAGGAGGACACAGAGCCCCCGGGCCCCTCCGCTGTCCCTGGGGCGGCC
>NW_005054647.1:206418-221326 GCF_000277835.1 Geospiza fortis | reverse complement strand
GTCTTCAGCATCGGCCGGCACCAGGTCACCGTGGACGAGGTGCTGGCGGAAGGTAAGGTCCCGGTGCCGTTCCGAGCGCTCCATGGATGCTGCTTTTCCTCCCCAAGCTGGGAGGGAGGCCTTGGGCTGTCCCAGGCACCCAGCCTGCTCCTTGACCCCCATATTCCTGAATATTTCATTGTCCTTGGCAGAATTGCAGTCCAGTGGTGTCTGTAAGCTGATGTGTTTGGTCCTCCCATCTGTAAATCCAGTGTGGATTTGGCAGAGTTAGTTGTGGTTTTTTTAATGCTTTAGAAATTGCGAGATTTTCAGAATTGTTTCCCTCTTCTCCCAAACTGGGAGTTAAAAAAAAACAAAAGAAACACCCAAACCAAAATTGTCAAATATTTTGGTGCTGAACAAGGTGCTGTAAATAAAGAAAGCAGTGTCCTTCGCTCTTAAACTTTCTTCTGCTGTTGCCTCCTTTCCCACCTCAAGCAGAGAGGATTAAAACACTGGAGTAAATTCCTTGTAGCTGTGTATGCGCATAGGTAGGCTGAGCAGGACTGGCTGTGACCTGGCATGAGGGATTTCTCTGTGTGTGGGATGTCTGCAAGGCAAAGTGGTGATCCCAATTGCCTTTTTTCTTTCCCCCCTTCCCCCCAAATAAAACATTTAGAGACCTAAAAATGAATCCTAGGGGTTACAGAACTCATGACGGGTGCAGGCCTTGCAGTGCAGCAAGCTGCTGGTGGCATTTGTTTAATTGTAACCAGCTCTGCTGCCTGGACTATCATTTTACATTTCGTTTGTTGGGGCTGTAAGGAGCCTCCTGAATGGCTCTGCCTGGTAACCTTAGCCTCGACCTTCAGAGGGATGTTGGCCTCTTTAGACCTGCTCCTGGTCCCTCCTGCGCAGCATCCTGGGCAGATTTAGTCCAAACTGTTTTGTTTTGATGGCGAGGGAGAGGAGAGCTGCTGGGAGAGAGCTGAGTGGGAGGACCTGTGTTGGCTTTTACAGAAAGAGCCCTAAAATGGAAAAGGGACTCTGTGTACGCTGCCTGTGTTCAGATTTGTAAGAGTTCACCACGGTGTACAAGAAAATAGGTCTGTGCCTGTTTTTCAGACTTGGTTTCTGATGTGTTCTGCTGAGAGGAGCACTGTAACCAAGCTTTTATCTAGCAACTATAGTGATTTTTTTTGCCCTTGAAATTTGCAATATGGGTTTGCCTGGACTGGTATTTCCAAGGCCCTTTTGGCCCTGGAAGCTGAGGACCTACATGAGCTAAACTTGAGAAGCTGTCAGTCTCCCTTTAATGCAGGATGGCCTCATCCTGGTAACATGGGAAGGCAGAGGCTTTTTTTGCTGATGAGTAATGTGCTGGCAGGTTCTGCCCTGGGAAGAGAAGCCGTGTGTCACCGGGCTCTCCTGCTGCTGCAGAGGTGGAGGTGGGAGCACAGATTGCCTGGGAGGGAAGAGCCTCCCTTCCCTGCCTCTCTGTCCTGGGGGAGCTGCTCATTCTGGGGGCTTCTCCCTGCATCTCCTGGTTCCTGTCTGTGGGATGGAGCGTGGCCTGCAGCTCTGGGTTCCTTACATGCAGGCTGAGCACTGTGAAACAGTGAGGCAGAGGCAGTTCTTCTGGTGGAAGGTGCTGCCCAGGTATCTCCTCCCAGTGAGACTCTGCTGTGGGCAGTGTGAAATCCTTGTGTGTGCAGAGCGGAGCCTCCGAGGGGCACGAGCAAGGCGGTGTGTTGGTTTGCAGGTTGTTTGGTTGGTTTTTGTGCTGGGGAGCAGTGTGGCTCAGGAGTGCTGCAGCTCTGGGTGTGCTGGTAAACAGCCTTTTCTCCCTGACTCAGCTGGGGACCTGGGGAGCTCGTGGGCAGCCCAGTCCCTGCACTCCTGACGTCTGAAACTCGGCTGGAAAACCTCTCTGTATCTGCAGCGGTGTTTCAGCAGTGCTGAAGAGGCAACTCCTGGCTATTTCTGCTAAAAGGAAAAGTCCCCTGGGAAGCACTTCGTAGGAGGAGTATCCTGTCTGGGAAGGAAGGACCTCTCATCCCCGTTGCTTTAGGAGGGAGTGGGGAGGGCTGTGTTTAGGTGCAGCCTGTGAAACATGAAAAAAAATGAGCTGTAAAAGTGCCTTAAAAGAGAGAACCAATGAAGTGAAGAATGGTGTGGAGGAGACTTGAGTTGAACCAGAAGTTGTGGAATGGAAGTGTTGGGATTTGGCTCTGCCTGTCCGAGCTGTGCCTGGTCACCCTGAATTCTGCTGAGCAACCCTGCTGGTGAGGAGTGTGCCCTGGCTGCAGCACTGCCTGTGCCAGATGCCAAATGGCTCCATGTGCCTCTGGGCTCTGGTGTAGATCCCCCAAAATACCTCCTGTTAAACCTGCGTGGTTTAACTCTTCCACCCCTGAAAAATAGTTCTGTCTGGATACTTGCCTGCCTGGGCAGGGAGGAACATCCCCTCCTTTTGGAAGGAAGGAGATGGGAATAATGCAGAAGGAATTTGAGGGGTTGGTTGTGGTGTCAGGATATGGTGAATCAGTGGGTTTTTTACAAACAGAATGTTGCAATAGGTGATTCCTACTTGGGTCCTTGTAGCTCTCCTGCTCTAATCCAGATAAAAGCGCAAATAGTCTCTTGAACAATTCCCCCCAAAGTTTGCACAAGGATTATCTGTGGTGGGAGGGCAGTGCTGCTGGCCCAGGTTTAAAGTCACAGAGTGTTGTGACTGGTTTTGGGGTGAGTGGTGTTTCACAGAGCTGCAGTGAACGCCCAGGAGCTCTTGCAGTGTGGGGCTGAGTCAGGCTGCTGTCTTGCTGTTTTCTTTCTGAAAATAAAAAAGTGTTGGACCAAATCAGATAGTGCTCTTTGTTTCTGCCTGTGTGTAGGGGAAAAACCAAAACAGCAGAACCCCACCCCAGAGCCCCATGCTGGAGCTCTGGGGAGGTTGGTGTCCCTCTGATGGGGATCCAAGCAGCAGGAACATCGAGAAGGATGCTGCCATAAATGAGGAATTTGCTGAGGAGTTTGGGAGAGCTGTGTGTGTGTGGCAAAGTACCACAAGGCAGGGTGAGCTAAACCAGGTTGGGGATTGCCCCAGTGTCCCATTTTTGAGGGCCTCTGTGTTTTGTGTGACTCTACTCACAGTGTTGTGAGAGAGTGCTGAGCTGACCCGAGGTGTGTAAACATTGATGGGGCACGTGTTTGAGCAGGGTTTTGTTTGTCTTGCTCTGCTTCTAGCACAAAGTACAGGCTGAGTTTCTGCAGGCCTGTGAAAAGTTACTTTTAAAATGAGTTGTACTTTTTTGAAGGTCTTTTCCCCTTCAAGTGTGTAAGTAAGGGATTCGGGTTTAATAATTGTTGGATATCTCACTGGAGTTTTTCAGGTACATGCCTGTGTGCTGTAGCTAGTGTTGACCTGAAAGCATTTAATGGTTGGTATTACAAACCAGTGCAAAGTCACAGAATCATCCTACGTTTGCCAGCTGTATTTTTTCCTCTGTTTTGAAAAGGAGGACATTGTGGGATCCATCCTGACTTCCCTTAGCAGCCCTGCAGGGCTGTGCATGTGGGAAGCAGCTGGGAGAGGCTGTGAGTGCCCAGCCTGTGCCCTCAGCTGCCCAGGGCTGGCCGGAGTGCAGAGGGTTTCTGCTGACCCCTGCCCTGCTCTCCCTTGGCACCTCCTTCCCCTGCAGCTCATAACACACGTGAGCTTCTTCTGAAATAATCCCACTTTGAAGCAAACCCCATCTGAGGAACGTTTTGCAGATTTATGTGATCCTCAACCTATTTCCAGTGTGGCTGGGTTCAAGACATTGCTTTGAAGTGTATTTTGTGAGTTACTGCTTTCCAGCTTCAGCCAAGGGCCAGCTGCTAATCACCTGACCAGGGACATTTGGATTAGGAATTAAACTGTTTCTCCTCTTGGAATGGGACATGTGATTTTTATTTTTTAATTTTTTTCCCTGTTTCTTGTGAGGCAGAACATGTACTCTGCACTCTGCTCTGCCAGGTAGGATGTTTGATTCCGTGTTCCTGCAGTCTGTTTTTCTGAGAGTAGAAGCCAGGGGAACTTGTGAAGAATCCCACGGGAGTTCTTTGCTAAATGCTGAGGTATCCCAAGTGTTTTGGTGCTTTTAGCAGCACAGCTTTTGCTGGGACAGCATGTGCTGTGTCCCGAGATGTAATCAGGGAGGAAAAGCAGGTGTTAGTGGATTTAAGTGTGTAAGACTGGCCTGGCCTGGCCTGTGGGCTTTGTGCAGCCTGTCACAGAAGGGGTCTGGCTTGTGCCTGTGGGGCTGGTTCCTTATGGAACAGCTGTGGCAGCTGAAAGCTGTTTTAAAGGCAGTTTTTATTCTCTGCCCAGCCAGTCACCATCGCAGGAAGGAACTTCCATGTGAAACCAAGAGAGTTTCTGTTTCAGCACTCCAGCAATGAAGCTGTCAGTATAAGAAAGCCTAGTTTTGGGATTCTGGCTGGGGGTAGTACATGGTTTAACTCCAGCTGGGGTCTTACAGAAGTGTTCCGGTAGTTTTAAAGGAACAGGCTGCTAACCTTGGTTGCGTGTGCATGATGTTTTTATTGTGGCATGGGCCTTCTCCCCTTTGTGCAGGAGCTTGTCAGCAGCTTGAGGAGAGCAGGTGGGAAGTCACAAATGTGCTGAAGACAAGCTGGAATCCGCTCTGGATTTAGCACTTCTTGCCTTCCAAGCTCACCCACCTGCGTTAATCATGGCTAATAAGGGGTCAGCACTGGCTGGGTGCTGCACACTTGTGTTGGGGCTGGGAGCTGCTTCCCTTGAAGGTGACTTTATTTCAGGGTAAATGTTCTGGGCAGGCTGAGGCTGTGCCCGTTGGGAAGGCAGCGTGCCAGCTGCAGGGCTGGTGCTGCTTCTCTGGAAAGTCACAACCAATTTGCCTTCTCTTGTGCTAAGTGTTTACTTGTGTTCTACATGTGGAAGGAGACAGGAAGTCTGAGGAGAACATGCCATAAGCAAAATTGGTTTATGGAGGAGTTATCTTCTGATAACGAGAGGTAACTGAGTAAGTTTCCCAGGAAGGGGTGCTGCCTTCCTTGGATGGGGGAAGCACAGGATGTCCTTGTGGTGGTATCATGCTGGAAACAAACCTCCTTGGATCAGATACTGGCTGCTGTACTTCTTGAGAGTAGGAACAATACTGACAGTGATTTACAAGCACAAGGAAAAGATTTGGAAAGGCTTAAGTGAGACACTGCAAGGTAATTCTCATTTGTGGCTTTTTGTCATTATGGAAACTTTCTCCTTTTGTAGGAGGTCCAGGAATTGCCACTAAATGAAATGAAGGTTATTGTTAGCTGCCCTCAGTGTGATGCAGCAGAGTGAAACAGAGGGGAGCTGCTGCAGCTCCTCTAATGCCAGGAGCTCTCACTACCCAGAGTATCTGAGCCCTGGCACAGCCTGTGGATGTGTCCTTCCACCTCTTTTAGGGCTTCTGGGAACTCCGATAGGGAGGTGAAGCACTGCAGAGCATGTGTGGCCAAGTCAGGAATTGATCTCTGGCCTTCCAGATTGGGTGCTCTAATTGCAGTCTGTGTTTCCTCTCAAGTGCTGCCTCGCTGTGATTTCAGTGAAGCTCTTGGCACACGTGTGATTTGGGTGAAAATTCACACTTGCTCTGTGGCAGAACCCCTGCTGACGCCAGGACCCCGGGCCATGTGTTGCAGGATTGCATTAAAGACATTTTTGGAACAAGATGCTCATAGCATCTGGTTTGCTTCATGATTTTGCAGAAAGAAATTACGTACCAGTGACGGGTGATCTCATAGATTAAAAATAAAAAAAGCCATCAGCAGCTGAGTTCCCTGAGCAGGGATTTGCGTGTGCATCCCCTCACAGCTGAGCTGGAAGCTGCCTGGTGCTGTGATGAGGGCAGGTAGAGCTGATTTCCATTCATGTTAGTCACACACCAGTTTCCCTTCCCATAGGCGTGTGGTAGGGGGCCCCAAAATGCGCCTGTGTGAACTTAGAGCAATCTGACAAGCTGTTCTCGAGGGTGTGAGAGCAAAATGCAAGATCTTCTGAGGCTCCCTAATTGCACAGCTGTTGTTCAGATATCAGGTTGTCTCTCCTTCGGCAAGCAAAATGATGCTTGCAGGGCTGATGTGTGCTTTTGCTGCACAAATGGCAGCAGTGGAATAAACTCAGGCTTGTCTCAAAGATGTGCAGAATGCTCCATGAGGACATGATGTGCCTAGTTCCTGTGGCTGTCACTGAGCATCAGTCTCTCTCCAGGGCACCAGAGCAAGCAGGAGGAGCCCTTGGGTTGGTGTGTTATACATGTTTTTGTGACTTCACTATCCCAGGTTCTGTAGGGGGGCTATTCAGATGTCCATGAGAGGGATGCAAAATGTGGACTTCCAAAGCGGTTTGAAATTCTTAAAAGCAGCACAAGAAATCAGTGCTGATGTGAGAAGCACAGAAATGGAGACCTTGGCCTTCTGTGCCTTCTCTGCATGACCTGCCTGCTAATTCAGCGTTACTTCAGTTACCTGTTGTGACCCTCTGAAGGATTATTGGCTTCTGACTTGGGCCATAAAGACCTGTCGGGCACTGAGCTGCTGCTTGTGAGGAGGGAGCTGGATCCATGGGAAATGCTCCCCTATGGCCACAGGAAGGTTATTTGTGGCTGCTGCTGGCCCAGGGCTCTGCTCTAATGACTCTTCATGACCTGTGGAAGAAGTGTGTAGCACCAGGGGTATGCAGGTGGCTGGTGGCATGAGCAATACCCTGAGATTGTTAAAGAAAACACTCTCTGGAGTTGGAAGGAACTGTGACAGCACCTGTGTGTGTGCAGGGACTCAGTGCTGCCACACTTGCCTTTTCACCCAGCTGATGAGATCCTGCTGGTTCCTGTGTTTGTGGCTTTTATTGGCTGTGTTTGTAAGGAAATGGATAAATGCATCGCAGGGCCCTGATGTGGGGTGGCAAGGGCTGGAGGAGGGACAGTGTGGGAGAGAGGGCAGGACAGGCAGGTCACACTGTCCTGTCATCCTTGGGCACGAATTTCTGGGAAGAACAAACCTGCTGAATGTCAGAGCCTTTCTTTCAGCCTTTACCTGTTGCTTTTGAGTCAGCAGATGTACTTGGATATGTGAACGTGAGTTTGCCCTGCTGTTTCTGTGCTGCATTACCAGTTGCAGTTTGAAGTGCTGAGCTGTTCTGCAGAACACAAAGGCTCTGGGTGTGAGGTGTGCCACAGCCTGTGCCTCTGTGCCTGTCCCCTCTCTGCAGAGCAGACACAAACAGATGGTGCCAGGGAGCCTTATCAAATTATTTCACAAATGAGAAGCTGAAGCCCGTGAAGATGAAGCCATTTGATAAGGGCTGTGTAGCAGAGCAGGGACAGTCTTGTATTAAATGCAAATATAACTCCTTGCCTGGTGTTTTAATCACAGAGTCATTAATATTCATGTCACCATAGTACCCAGGAACTTTTATCATGGGCCAGGGCCCTGTGTCACATAATGCAAATACAGAACAAAGCCTGGCCCTGCTCCTGGGGATTCCTGGCCCTTCCCTTGGTACCAGAGCACACTGATGTGCTGCTGCCTCTCTGCCTGTTCAGAGAGAGGGTGTGAGGAACAGGCAGCTGTGATGGTTGGTACAGCTCATCATGGTGTGAGCGCTGACACACAGGATCTTCTGGAGATCTGCTGTTATTCAGAGAGCACAGAAACACACAGACTCAGCCTTGCTCACCCAGCTTTCAGCAGCACATGAGACAGGATTAAATGTATTGGACTTGTTTAAAAATTAAAATGATGCTGGTTTTGAAGTGGGACAGGTGGTTGTTTTCTACCTTTTGCTGCTGTTTTAAACTTAACAAGGCCTTACACTGTACCTTTGAAAGTTTTTCTGCAACTGATGCGTTTAGTGATATATTTATTATTTAAGTTGGGATATAAATAAGTAAAGCAATGACTTAAGTTCATTTGAACTGATGAATTCAATCCCCAGTGGTTACAGGCTTGGTGAGTAACAGTCACAAGACTGCTGGTTCTGGACCCCAGCAGCTGTTTCCTGTTCCTAGACACCTGACAAATGAACAGACAAATAGTTCATCCCTCTCCTCTTCACCTGTGCATGTGTGGAAAACTCAAACCCTGTTTCATGTAGAGCTGATATTTTTTCCCATTAAATGCTGAATGATGGATCCTTTGTGCTCCTGGCTGTGCCTGGGGGTGCCTGCTGGGATGGTGGATACCTCTCTCCATGCCTGGCATGTACTCAGGAGTTGAAAAGTTCATTGCTGTCTTCAGGGGTGGATCAGCGTCTGCCCTGCAGAGGGATGGGATGTGTCCTTAAGTTGTGTTTTCCTGTTACTCAGGGGGGTGGCACTCTGGCCCAGGGCTGCCTGTAAGCTGTAGTTACACAGGTCACCTGTATTATCTGCCATTCCTGGAAAGGTGAGCCATGGATTCCTGGGGCTGAGGAGAGGAAGCTGGTTGGAGAGAAGCCTCCATGCACTGCTGTGGAGCTCTGGCAGGGTCCTGTTGGCTGTGAGCTCGGGCTCTTCCTGGAACGTGTGGAGTTGTGCTTGTGCTGCCGTGCTCAGGAGCATGTCCGGGTGCTGCCCAAGGAATCAGAATTCCCAAATGCTGGAACCAGAATTCCTGAATGCCTGACTTGTCTGTTGCTGTGAGCTGTCTTAGGATCCTTGCATAATTGCTTCCCAAATGGAGTGTGCTGTTTCCATGACACTTCTCCACAGCCTGCTCTGCCTGGCCCTTGCAAGCCAGCCCAGTTAGTCCCAGCCCTGGCCTTCATCCTGCTTTCTCCCTCCTCTTCACCTCCAGCTACAGCCTGCTGTCTGCTTGACTAGTTGTGCTTTTTTCTCTGCTCTCCTGATGTGATTCACGGCTTCCTTGCCTTTCCAGGGAAGCTCCTGAGCTGCCTGCAGTTGCTGCAGCTTCTTGCTGGCGTTGCAGTTCCAGCCGTGTTCACTCAGCCCGTCATGCTCCACAGCATGTTGATGCCAGTGCTAATTTCACTTGGAGATGAACAAGGGCTCAGATGCTATTAGCAGCTGCTGGGAATAATAGCAGCTGAAATGTGCTTTTTAAAGGGCTGACTGATAACTAAACAAATGATTCTTTTAAATTTTTTTAAGCCGTGAGTTATTCATGACCCATTAATTTTTATTTTTTTTCGGGCTTACAGTGGAAGTTCAGGGACTAAAATTGTTACAATAGAGAGGGACTGAGTCTGCCTTGCCAAGTAATCTATTTGGAGACGGCGTGTCTTGCTGCATAGTAATAAAACCCTGTTCTATCAGCTTTGGTTTGGCAAGTCTGCCTGTCAGGGAGGAATGGAGTGGATGCACAGGGCTGTGCAGCAGAGCACATGCCCAGCAAATCCACCCACGTGAACACCTAAACGTGCTTCCTGCTGTGGCAGCCAAAGCCTCCAGTGAGCTGCTGTTTGTTATGAAATTGCTGTCACAAATACTGCAAATACTGGGAGACTTTAGTGCCCCTGACTTGGGGTGTCTGGGCTGCTCTCGAGTGCCCAGCTCCTGCTGCCCTTGGACTGGAGCTTCTGACAAGAGTGTGGCTTTAATGCACAGCCTGGATCTTGCCCAGTGATTATTTTAGGCTTCTAAAATGCTGCTGCATGGCAAAGATTAATTTCCTTCCCCTCCTTTCTCTGCTGTGTTGTGATTTACAGCTTCCTGTTTGTCCTTCTCCATGGGCCTGGCTGGGAGTTGCAGGAGGATTGTGTGGGGAGTGAGGTCTGTAATGAGTTGGGGTCCTGAAACATGCAAAGAAATGAAGCTGGATGGTTTTAAAGCAGCCCCAGAGAAGTGACAAGAGGCAGTTATGCTTTTCCCATGCTGTCCATGCAGTGAAATGCCTGTAAACTATACAATTATTTTGTGTCTGTTTGTTGTTGTGAGCATCACAGCTGATAGACTGAATGTTCACTCCCAAAACTGGCACAATCCCTAGACAACCAGTCTTGCTCTCCTAAAATCAGGAGAGGCAGAGGCTGTGCTGGTGTTGTGTGGGGTTCCTGGCTGTGTTATTTTGCACAGTTCAGGCACTCCTGGCTGGGGCTGCCACACCAACATTAACCATGGTGACGTCCTGCCTGTTTAAAAGGAGAGGGTGGAGCTTCTAAATCTAAATCTGTCCTGTCGTGGCCTAGATATTGCAGCAGTGACATTAAGCAAGGGCCCTATAATTATGTTGGTAATATTGGATAATCACATTAGGATTCTCAGCTATGGTAAAGCTGTGTGGGGCTGACTGTGGCCCTGCTTTCCCCTGGCTGAGAGTCTGACCCACAAACTCTGTGTGAGCTTAAGCCTTTGTTTCACCTGGGGAGAAGTCCTTTGCTCAGATGTGCTGGATGTTCTGTTAAAGTTTTCCTGGTGGTATTTAAAGCCTAAAGCTTAAGCAGTGCTGGAGCTGGAAGAGCTGCAGCTTTCTGGGGCTGGAGTGAGAAGGGTTTGTGATCAGCAGGGCTTTGCCTGGGCTGTTCTGCTCTCTTGGGAGCAGACCTTTGCCCTGATGATGGGTGCTGTCTGATGGACTCTGGAGGTATCTTTGAAGCTGGTTCTTTAGTTTTTTTCCCTTTTTCTTGCCGCCTCCCACTGAGTCCCAGTTGCATTTTGTGTGGGCCGGTGCTGGGCTTTCCGTGCCTGGAGAGCTCACGCAGCCTGAGGCTGGCTCAGGGATTTCTGCAGGCCAGCCTGAGCCTCCTCTGCTTGCTGCTTCTGTGCAGATGGACTTTGTGCGGGTCAGATTCTTCCCAGCTCGAATGTGAGCTGTGTGGAGAATTTCTGGCTGCTTGAAATGGCGATTATTGGAAGGACAGTGCCCAACTCTGGGAGCTGTGGGGCTGACATGTATTTCTCTTCATGCACTATGAAGCAGTGAGTTGTTGCCTGCCCTGTCAGAGCTGCTGCTTTTGTGAGTGTGGACTGGGTGAGCAAGAATCCACCTCAGTTTCCCAGCTCTCCTTTGCTCTGGCAGCAGGATGAAGGCTGGGAAGCCCCAGCATTTGCTAGGAGAAAACAGGCTGAGCACATTGCTCTGCAGGGAGGGAAGGGGAGCTGGGGATTTGCCCAGCAAAGCTTGAATATTCTTCAAGAATTTGTCCTATGCCAGGAAGATTCTGTCCTTGGCTGGCTTGACACACAACCTGTATCTGTGTCCTTTGTGTTTCTTCCACTAGAAACACAAAATAGCTGCATGTCCTGTCTGTTCACTTTAGCTCTGAGCTCTCCTTTTTACAGTTCAACTGTAAAAAAGCTCAACTTTTTACAGTTGTAACTGTTACAATCTTCTTTAGAGTATGTTCACTATTAAATTCCTGATCTTGTTGCAAAAATACCTTTTTAGCTAATTTTCCATCTGGGGAGATGCAGGATTCAGCTGATTCTCCTGATACTGTGCACGTTTCAGGTTTCCTGTCATGAAATACTAGATGTCTTCTCTGCTTTATCTGGGTGCTATCTATTTTCCCTGCAGTTCTGGAGCTCTGATTGCCTCCTACAGCCAATTAAAATGGTCAGAACAGGGCTGAAATTTGAGTTACTGTGACCATTGCTCCTTACACAGACAAAGCTCTTTCAGCTGGAGTTAGTGGTGTGCCCTTTCGTTTTTGCCCTCAAGATAAAACATAAATGTTCAGACTATTTAATTGGCGGTTGATGTTTCAAGATCTGATTTGATAAGTTTCCCAGAGCAGTTCTATCTCCACTCCAGGATGAAACCTTTTAAAGTGCTGTTTAGGGGCATGGAAACAGCCCAAAGGAGCAGATGAAGCCACAGCTGAAAGCTCAGTGAACCACCCAGATTTTTGTTTGGTTTTAGTGTGTTTAACTCCCTGCTCAGGTGAGTATGGTGAGGTCAGGCACTGAGAGCTCCTTGAAATTCTGCTCTGGGAGATGCTGGGACAGGCCTGAAGCAGTCCCTTCACCTTGGCACTGTTATGCTTAAATAAGTCAAGGGACTTAATACAACAAAAACCAACTAAGTAAAGCTTGTTATTTCCTTTGAGGTAGAAAATCTGGGCTGAGAGAGGCCCTGTTTAATTTAGTGTTATTATCTGCTCTTCTCAGCTGGGCAGGACATGAGGATTTGTTTTGTTCTCGTTCAGAGCTGGGCTCTGGTTTGTAACACACATGTACACAAACACATGCACTGTTTACAGACATTTGGGTGAGGTAAGACCAGGAGATCCACGTTCAGGCCCTCTTGGAGCAGAGCCTGCTGCTGCTGTTGTGTGTGTGGTGTGTCCTGAGTGTCACCTCTGTCCCCAGTGCCTCCTTCAGACGGTTGTGCAGGTACCCCTGACCCCCGTGGCTGACACACCCTGTCAGTGCTTTGTGCTTCAGCGTGCTGACTGTTGACACAGTTACCCCAGGTGCAGAAAATCCTGCTTTTTTAGCCTGGGTTATGGGGAGCAAACACTGGTTTTGTCCGTGTACTCCTGAGAGGTGATGCAAGCCTGTGCCTTGGGACAGACTGTGTGTTTCTGTGCCTGCAGCTTGGGGGTGAGTAACCTTCACTTATATGGCTATAAAATGGCATGTACATACCCTACTGTAAGCAGAGGATTGTGGAATTGGGTGGCAGAGTGAGTCACAGGCACTAATTAAATTCCAAACCCCAAGTGTCGTGTCTCTCCAACATGTAGTACTAAAACAACAAAATGCAGACACAAAGGAGAACATTAGTACGAGCACACTGCTTTGAGTCCTTCCAGCCTTGTGGTGCTGGATCATCTGGGGAAGAGTGGAGAGCATCCTTCCTTCCAGGAGGAAAGATGGGTTACAGCTGCACTGGCCTGTAGGGGAAAAACTTGGGGTTGAAATCCAGAGGAGATTTTGGTCCTGGGGGTGACAGGGTGACAACAGCCAGGAACACCCAGGAATAAATCGCTGCAGAGCACGTGGGGAGTGTGAACAGAGTGGTGAAAGAACAGCTCAGAAAAGGTGCTGGGAGGGACTGTGGGCAGCGCCAGTGCTGCCAGAGAGAGGCTGGGTCAGGTGAAATCCTTTGTGGCAGTGCTGGGAAACCTCTGCAGGTGTTCATTCCTGTTGGTAACCCGTTCTGCCACAGCCAAGGTGTCAGTCCATCCTGTTGGGATGACTTGTTGCTGTCTCTTGGCAGGAGGTGCTGTGGTTTGGGGGCTCAGCTCTGGGCTGGGACCCCCTGGAGGTGCAGGTTTTGCTTTCTGCAGCCAGGCTGCAGAGCTCCTGTGGGAGAGGAGGTCTGGGTGGGCAGGGCCTGTAGCTCACCCTGCTGCTCTCAGTGGTGTTGGCAAACTGACCCAAACGTTCTCCGCTCAAGTTCCAAGTTTTTTGCCCTTTCCTGTTAATCACAGGTTTTCCCATCCCAGTAACATCCTTTTTAACACCCTGGCTGGAAGAACAGAGAAATTACTTGCAAATTGCTTGTGTTTCTGACTGTCTCCATCCAAAGGAAGGGGGAGCAGAGATAATGTTCCAGGTTGAACTCAGTAAATCATGGATTGTACCAGTGTTGTCTTCACTTCCTTTGGTATTTTCATGATCTTGGATATTACAGTCCTAAGTCTGCCTCATTACTGTGCCTTCTGAATTATGCCTCAAATGACTTTCAAAACAAAATGAGGCAGTTGTATTTTTCTAAAGATGTTAATGCCGACACACCGTGACTTGAAAGATGTTGCAGATGCTTCATAAAGCAGAAAAAGCAGTGTGCAGTGATCCTGTTCATTCCAACCCCTCGTTATGTATCACACAGAACACTTCACAGTGCTGCCTCTGGTTTGTGGGCACATTTAGTAATAACAAGGAATAATGCTGTAACAGAAAGCTTAATTTGGAGTCAAATATCCAGTCCTGGAAACAAAGAGCTCAGAAGTGGCATAAAAACGGGGAAAATGGGATTTGAAATGGTGTGTTTTCAGCAGGTATGTGCAGCAATACCCTCCTGCTGGGCAGTGGAAGAGTGGAATAAAGGCAGCAGAAAGAATACATTGGTGCAGATTAATAGCCACAAAAATAGCACTGTAATCCTAATGCAAATCATGGGGAGCTATTATTGAAATAAAAAGCCCATATTAAAATAGAGCAGCAAATATTTACTTGTGTGGAGGGTCACAGCAGAGCGTGGCACGAGGCAGGATCAGTGGGGCTGTTTCCCTTGGCTCTCCTCCCTGCACTGCTGGGTTTGTGGGACTGTGGTGCTTTTTGTAGGGACTGCTGGGAGTTTCCTTGAGACTTCTGCGGGGGTCCCAGTGCCACTTCAGCAGTCACAGGAAGGTTTTTGGGGTCTCTGCAGCTCAGCTGCTCAGAGCATCCCAGGGCACATGGGTCTCTAGAAAAGATACCCAAAAACATTGGTGCTTTAGGATCAAGAATCACATCACAGAATGGTTTGGGTTGAAAGGAGTGACTATTGTGTATACTCAACTTGGGGAAAAACTTTTATTTTCTTTTTTTTTTTAATGACTGTATGTTGCTCTAGTTAGAGGAGCCAGAGGTGCAGGATGGCTTCCTCAGGACAGCAGCAGAGAGAAAATGGTTCTGGTGCTGCCAGGTGCTGATGTCCAGTGATGGGTGATGTGCAGCGTCTGTGTGACAGCTGCTTGTGGCTGTGGCTGGGGGAAAACCACATTGCTGTGTGTTGTAGTAAAGCTTTGGGAATGGTGAGCTGGAAACACCCCGTGCAAGGGAGTCACTGTGGTTTTCCTGCAGCTGGAGCACAGCATCCCGACTGTGGGGGAAAAAACAAAACCTGAGCGAGCCTGCCCTTGTACTTAGGAAGGTAAGTGCTAAGGAAGTTCTTCTGGCTGGTGAGATAAGGCCAAATATGACATAATTCTTGATGGATAAGGATCAGTGAGTATTGGAATTGTGCAAATGGAGTGGCTTTGTGCCTGGTTCGT